>NC_043981.1:16195000-16379596 GCF_902150065.1 Myripristis murdjan
ATGATGCCCTTTTTTTTTTTTTTTTGGTTTTGTTTTGGTTAGAAACGGGATTCTTGAGACCGTTTGGGAGTTTTTCTTTCTTTCGCTGTTGGAAAAATAAGGTTTTAAAATTCAATATCAGAGTCGAGAGAAGTCGTTGGAGATGGATGTTTTCTTGCGAGACAGGAAGAATAGGTTTTTTAATCTTGGAAGTAATCTTAAAAAAAATAAAGACCTGACACTTGATGGTCTCCTGCTGATCCTAAACCTATTCTAAAACGTCTCTGGTGCTTCTCACAATAATATGAAATTAGTGGATATCCAGTGTTAATCCTGCCGTCGGGTTGGGATTACACACTCTGTAGAGATGCAGCAAATAGACAAGTGATGGCATGTTGAACACCGGCTCTCTGACGCCTCATATCTGAGCATCAATGCTGGATTATCCAGATAAAGTTGAATCAAAAGTTCATAAACGCTACGGCAAAAACACAGGAGGATGTTTGAGTCTTACGTTCCCGTATTATTCATATTTCATGATTTTGTTTTAAAATCCGCTCCGGTTCAAGATGAGAAAAATGTTCCTTAGCAGTTCCTTTGAGTGCGCATCCATATAGAGCAAGCATTAAAGGAATATTCCAACATTTTGGGCAGAATCTCCTTTTTCTGACACTCCCAGCATGAGACAAGATGTTGGACACCATTTCCACCTCTGTGCATCCAGTGATTCATTTCCTATGGGCAGCATTTTCTTGTTAGCTTAGCATAAAGACTTGAAGTCTATGGGAGCTGTTAGCCCAGCTCTGTCAAAGTGAAAAAATAAACCTTACAGCCGCTCTGAAGCTGTTGTATTTACACACATGCCGTGTTGGCTGCGCATCCAGAAGATCCCTTTGAGATCGAACCAAAACATATCAGTTATGTTACATGTGCTGTTAGTATAGGTATGGTTTTGGATATTACATTTATGTACATTTGAGTGATTAAAAAAGATTTTAAACTGTTTATACTAGTAGTTTTCTGTGCGGTTGTCATTCTGGATATGAATGCCCTTTAATTCAAATGAGGTAAATCTGCTAAGTGGGTGAAAAGCTGCCAACTGGCCTAATTGGATGGATGGAGAGAGAGATGCCCATCTGGACCGAGCGGAGTCGACTTGAGCCTTAAACGGACATGGAAAATTTACTTTTAATTAAAACAAAACTCCAAAATGTCTTCTTGGAAATATGTGTCATGGAATGTGTACATACAAGAGACTATAAATGCCGATAATATGGGAGGTTTAAATGTGAACTCGCTGCTGTCCGGTCCCTCAGGTTGGCCCAGCTGCCCTACAAGACAGAGGACCTGGCCCAGAGGACGCTGATGGCGATGCCTCGGGACCGGATCTCCGCCCAGGACGCCCTGCAGCACCCGTACTTCAACACCCTGCCTCCTCCCATCATGCAGCTCCGTGACAGTAAGCTGCTCTCTCTCTCTCTCTCTCTCTCTCTCTCTCTCTCTGTATAACCTTTATTGATCTACAGGCTGCAGCCAACCCCAATGTTCACCGTTGATGTTTTCGATCCTGAAACATTTTCTGACGTCAAACTCAAACATCTGGACATGATGTCGCCTTGTTGAAAAAAAAAAAAAAAGCACCAAATTAAAAAAAAAAAAAAATGCAGCCAGAAAAAAACTGTTTATGTTTAGTAATCCAGCAGCTTCCAAGTCACAAGCTCATTTCTCCAACCTTCTGCCCCCAAAAATCTCCATCTTAACCAGTCATACTCTCATTTTCAGTGTTAAAATCCACTCCCAACAAGGTAAAAAAAAAAATGTGCTAGTGGGATGAGATAATCCCACTTGCCTCCAGTGCAGCTTCACTTGTTTCATGTTTCATTTCTTAGTATAAATGTGTTGAAGGAGGCAGATCAGCCACTGGGATCGAGAAAATGACACTTGATTCGATAAAAACAAGTTGATTTGCACCGGAAACAAGTGGGATTATCTCACCCCACCGGCAGATCTGTGACCTCGTTTGAGAAAAAAAAACACTGCAGATGAGACTAAATGACTTGTCAAGATGGAGGTTGTATGATGAATGATGAATGACGAGCGAATACACTCCAATAATCCCCAGCAGATTATCAGCTCTGACTAGAAAAATGCCACAGCGCCGAAATCTCATCAGCGTCAGTGAGCCAATAAGGTTGCAGCACGCCTGTGCCGGGATCGAATAAGGCTGGTGATTGGCTGTCTAATGTGGAAAAACACCACATAAACACATAAAAAACACTTGATTTTTTAGGAACCGGGATGGAAATCAAAGTATCAAGAATCGAATATTTTTGAACAAAAAGCCACATGGTAGATGTTTGACCTTATTTAACCTTATTTTTAAAGACTGCACATGACACTAATCACTGATTGTGGTTATTTTTCCTCCATTTTCCGTTTTATTCCCGCTTGCCGGAGCGTATGCGGGGAAACTCTGCCTTCCCCGAAACCGCCCGTCAAAAACGGCGCCGTCGTCTTGTTTTGTTTTTGTTTGCTGTTGTCGCTCGTGTTTGCACTGTTTTTTGGCTGCGTGTGCGTTGGCTCATCTCCGCCGTGTGAGTGTGTGTGTGTATGTGTGTGTACCCATAATTACCTCCACCTCCTCCTCTTACCTCTCCTTGCCATCCAAATCCCCGGCTCCCCCCCAGCTGAGCGAGACTGATCGGATGTTCCGTCGCACTCGACTACAAGGTGCTGCGGTTTGTCACTTTACGCCACCAGAATCTGATTAAAGACACAGGCTCCCCGCCGAGCCCACAGATGGGTGCTTTGAATGCGCTCGACTTTCTCCCCGTCTCTGCCGCTGCGGCTAAGAATAACACACACGCACACACACACGCGCGCGCGCACACACGCAGGGAAACAGGCAGGTTTTGAAGGCCGTCCACCTGTCTCGCTGCAACTGCTGACAGACAGCCCACCTGTCTTCTCAAGGACGGGGAGAAATAATGTGCCTTTTAAGTGGATATTTAGCGGATATTTTTGGTTTTGCTCCTGACAGAGCGAGATGCCCGCTGCCGAGGCGTCTGTGGGTAAACGGGCGGCGGTGGAGATGTGGCCTACATGAAAACACACACTGGGAGTTTTTCCGCACCGCAGCACAAACAGTTCGTACATCAGCCGCTTGACTGGTGCATAATTTCAATAATCAACCGTTTTCACCACTTATAAAGCAAAATATCGCCTGAATCCAGCTTCACTAAAATCTCTGAGATGTTAAGATTGTGTTCCTTTTCTTCATTCACATCCTTTTTAAATTCATATTTTAGGACTGGAAGAGCCGTCAAGAGCTGAAATTGACCGATTAAACTGATGAGAAGATTAACCAAATCGTCTTTTTGTTCATTTACCATGAAAAACACTAAATTCTGTCCACTTACAGCCTCAGAAATGCTGATTTACTACTTTTTACAGTGTTTCATATCACTAACTGAACATTTGTGTTGGCTGCCGATCAGAGTAAATAAGCAATTTTACAAATCGCTTTGGGATTTTGTAACCTATTATGGGCTCTTATCATCATTTGTGCTTTATTTTGACATTTTATCCACTGAGTGATTACTGAAAAAAAAAACAAAAAAACAAATGAGAGAGTAACTGATAATAGAAACAGAAATAATCCTAAGTTACAGCCGTCAGGAAGCAGTTTTAGGACATTGCTTTTGGCTCTGCTGACATTTTATGAGACTTTATCATTATTTTTTAAACTTAACACACTAAATCAGAGGTTTCCAAACGTTTCAGACCATGCACCACAAAAGTAGGTCGTGACTAGTTTGTGCCGTGTCAGATCAGCCTACTTATTTCCAATTTATTTCTAAAATATTTAAATGATTAACCACTAATTTTTACATCATTATAATGTGATGTGCATATGTAATTTCTGCCTGTCATCAAATAAAATTAAATGAAAAATGTTCTGGTTTTCAGTTAAAGACCAGTTGGAGTGCAGTTGTTCCACCTTTGAGCGAGGCTCCTGCGTACCCCCGTTTGGGAAGCACTGCTTTCATTCATTAATCAAAAATATAATCAATAGATCAATCAGCAATGAAAATAATCAGGAGTTGCAGCCCTATTTTGAAAGTGCCGATGCATTTTTTTAAATAGCTACGTTTGCTAAAGCTCCACCAGAAAAGATTTTTTTTTTTATTTGTATTTTAAAATTAAAACTGAAATTGTGCCAAACAGTTTGCTCAGATTAAATGGGGGATATTTTTATTATTTTTGTGTCATTTTATTGGCGATACTGTTGAAAAAAAAAACACAATTCTGACATTTTAATGTAAAAAAATTATAAGGAATTTATATTTTAATCATTTTCGTGAGCTGCACATAGAAAGCACCTAGAATCAAACATTTTGGAGACGTTTATGAATTATTAATGAGCCGCCGTCTGCTGATTGGTGGTGTTTGGAGGCCCCGCCCACTTCAGTAGCACTAACAATGGCTGCTGCTCAAGTTAAACTAGCGTTGGATCTTTCTCCCGTCTTGTTGCTTTGGTTTCTGTGGCAGGAAACACGAGGATGCGTTCAGGTTCCTGGTGTCACGACACACCGTTTCTGCGCATTGAAGTTCAGATTAGTCGCCTCTCGCTGGCGCTCGGAGCCGCCGGCGTCCGCCGCCGCCTCGCGCAGCTCCGAGGGGAAAGCGAATGATGCAACACGGGAAAAACATTTTCTATGTGATTTGCTTCTCTAAACAGAATCCCACCATAATCAATTGATTTCCTCAATAACAAAATATCCCCGAGCTCATAGGCAACCTGAGAGAGCCGATCCAATCCTAAAAAAAAAAAAAAAATCCGATATTTTAAAGCCGTGATGCATTTCTGATATCTTTTGATGCCTTAAAAAAAAAATTAGCACCAAAAATTGTTATGCCACCAGCCCGGGGCACAGTGCACGGTGCATACAAGACATTATAAACACATTAAACTTTCAACACATTAGCCCATGAGGCAAAATCAACATCTGCGCTAAAGGATGATGAGGTTTCCACGCTCGGCTGTAACTGCCTTATTAATGGGAATAAAACGTCCTGTTCTGGGCAGATAAACTCAAAATCTCTGCCACTTTAAGGTTGCAGGTTTAGTGGATTTGCATCTCCGTGAAAATGATAAAACATTAAAAAAAAAGAAAAAGAAAAAAGCACAAAGCAAAAAAAAAAAAAAAAAGAAGTAATACAAACTGTGCGGGTGAGATGGAGAAATCCCGAGGGGCTTATAAGAAATGTCTCACTCCAAGAGAGGAGAAATTCAAGATGACACAGACAGACACGAGTAAATCAGGCAACAGAAACCAAAAACGAAAAAAAAAAAAAAAAAAACAACTCAACAGGAAGGAGGAAGGTACACAAATAACAAAACACATAAATAACAAGTAAGGGGAAGAGGGAGGCTGTATGAAATATGAAATATGTACCGACAGACTGAGACTACAGAGGAGGTGTGACAGCAAAACACAAAGAGAGACGGCGCTTCATTTCCTCCACACATCAGAGCCGCTCACGATCGACTCAATCATTTAACGATTAACGAAGTTCATCGATCAGTTTTGGTCTGTCGATGCATTATCATTTTGTCCACTAAAGTTAGACGACTTTTTAAAAAACACCATGTGCGGTTTGTTGATTCAAGTTTGAGTCAAATGTTTAAGGGCGCTTTGGGACATTTTGGCGCCAAATTGAGTTGTTTTACAGTGTAACAATGTTTGCCGGTCCCTGTAACAATGTAACAAGCCCCGCCCATTGTGCAAGATGGGCGGGGCTTTGCACTCTCAGTGCCATTTAGACCTTTTTGACATGAATAGCAGAGTAAAATGACAGTATTTAAGATTATAGCTAAATCAGAACGAATCCAGAGAAATCCGAGAAAGCCATTTTGTTTTATTGTTTTATATTTTATTGTTTTATGTCCGCAAGTTTTCAAAAAGTTGTCCATGCAGCAAAAAGACAAGTGACAGCAGCAAAAACACACAGGCTGTTTGAGTCTTACATTCCCGTATTGTTCACATTTCATGATTTTGTTTTCAAATCCACTCTGGTTTAAGATAAGAGTAATGTTCCCTAAGGACCAGGGGCGGATCTAGACAAATATTCATGGGGTGGCAAGAGGGTGGCATGGAGACTTTAAGGGGTGGCAGAAATATATATGCTGATTTAATACCAAACGATCACATATATCAGTATTTGCTTGGAAAACCGCCCAAATGAGGATATTTTAACTCAAAAACATTCTATTATTGTGGTACATGAGTAAAGCATTGAATAGAAAACCAAAAGGTGGCATTAGAAATATTTATTTATTTATTTATTTATCAACCCCTTAAATAGTGGGAGTGTCATCTTTTGCTGCATTTACTTGCACTCGGACATTTGAGTCTTGTAACAGCGAGTTTCCGAACAGCCACAATTAAAAAATAAATAAATAAATTGGGGTGGCAACTAGGGTGGCAAGGCATTTTTCTAGGGTGGCAGCTGCCACCCCCTGCCACCCCCTAGAACCGCCTATGCTAAGGACCCATTCACTTAGAGAAAAGGAATACTCCAACATTTCGGGTAAAACACCTTTTTTTTCCGACTTACCCAGACTGAGACGAGATGTCGGAAACCATTTCCACCTCTGGACGTCTGGTGGTTCGGTTCCTGTTAGTTCCTATTCCCATTGCCTGTTAGCTTAGCATAATGACTTGAAGCCTATGGGAGCCATTAGCCTTGCAGCGACTCCAAAGCGGTCTTATTTACACAGTGTGTCTTGCATTCAAAATTTACGTCTTGGCTGTTTTTCTTAGCTGCATTCTTGGCAGCCATTGTAGTAACATTGGACTGACTCCTACTGATCAACAACATTCATTAACAAGAGAATAATTTCATCCAGTTTTGTCCGTTTAAGTGCTGCAGAGTCTCTCCAGCGAGGCAGCAGCAGCCTGTCACACCTGAATGGAGCAGAAACCTAATTATTGTCATTAGGAACACCTGATTTTCCCTGCTTTTTGCTGCTTGATTTCAAATTGTAGCAGCGATCCCGAGGTTTCCGAAGATCCAAAACATGTGCAGCTGAATTCAGGGAAATGTGTCTAAAATGATGCACAAGACATGCAGATCTTTTTTCTAATTTGATGTGATGCTGCAGCCATAAAACAGTATCAGTGTCAGTGTGATGGAGCCTCAGAGACACAATGCAGATTTGAAAACATCTTTTTTCTAGCTTCCAAGGGGACGTTTTAAGGCGAAATCAAGAGTTCATGTGGTTCTATGGCGTGCCCACGGTGCATAAATGAAGCGATGTCCGCATAATTTATGTCCACAGCACATAATCTGCATTTCAGAGTGGGGCTTAGATGGCAGAATTTCATGAGATTGGGCTTCGCCGCGTGAACAGAGAGGCCCTCGATGAGATACGAGCAGAGTTTAAAGTGGTGTTAGCATGTGATGCTGCTGAGCACAGTCATCACACCGCTCGCCGGCTAATGAAGCATCATTACTTGACCGTTAACGAGCAGAGAGAGTGAGAGAGAGAGAGAGAGATCGGGCGGAGGAGAAGAGAGGAGCTAGAAAGAGGGGATGATGCAGAAAGAGGGAGAGAGAGAGAGGAGGTAGAATGAGATTAGAAACGGGGAGGAACGGGAATGAAAGAGCAGCAGGGAAAGAGATTGAGGCCGAGGAAAGAGAAAAGGAGAGATGGGGGCAGGAAAGGAGAGAGGGAAGGAAATCAGAGAGGGAGGGAGAAGAGCGCCGGGAGAAATGAAGAGAGAAAAAAATAATAAAATGAAATAAAATAAAATAAAAACAGCCGGGCAGATGGACGGAGCGATAGCCGCCAGCCAGGGAAACCAGACAGGAGAAATTGACTGAGAGACGGTGCTCTATCTTTCTCTCTCTCTCACACACACACACACACACACACCTCTCTACCCATCCTCTGCAGCCTCCCTGTCCTCGCTGCAGTGATAATGGGCTGTTAATGAGCGCGGCTATTAGCCACATCGACAGCACCCACACTCGGCAGCCAGACTATTCGGCGTGGGCGCCATTTGTCACCGGTGGGTGGGTGGGTGTCGTTTTAGGTGCTGCCAGTTTGCATTAATCAAAAATAACCCGTCAGAAATCATCGGCAAAAACACGCCGCTCACGCCGAGTTTACAATTTGAATCGGTAAGGTGTTCTCGAAGCGTTATTTTTGAGATTGAGGTCCGTCTTGCGATACAAAATCCTTGAAAAATAGAGCAAGTAACAAAACAAATACACAGGGAATGAATGCTGCGTTCATTTAATCTCAGAGTTCAATTCAGAAATGAGCTCCAGCTTGTGATTAAACAAACCGAACGGACATTCAGCTCAACATTAAAAGCTTGAAATGAACCGTTTCACAGTATAATGGTAGTGTAGGTGATGTCAGAGTGCACAGAAATGACAGAAAATACATCGCTGTTTGTTGTTTATGGTAAGAATTTAATCAATATAGGAGTTTTTAGATACTGTGAAAGCAATTACTGTTGCATACACCTTTGATTATTCCCACATTTGAGTTTCCCCTCTTTGTTGGCAATGGCGTGTTCCTTTAAATAATAATTAAAATGCAATGCAAAAACACTTATGATACACAGTTCAAATCTATAAAAACACAGTAACAGATAAGGCTTTCACAAAGGTAAAGATTTAGATTAAAGTAAAGAGAGAGAGAAAAGAGAAAAGTCAAAAATGGAAGAAGTGCATTTACTGTCATCTTTCACAGATGATGCCAGAGAACAGGGAAGCCTTCAATGGCTTGAATCAACTTCAGAATCACTTTAAATGGGAAATTTTTAGTATTATAGGAAATTAATGGGCAATTAGGAGACACCATCAGTCTCCTAACCTTTTGTAGCTGTGATAGCTCCACAGAATAACATGAACATGGTGAAATGCAAAGACGGTTAAAATGTAAGGTTGTGTTTTTGCAATTTTACAGGCATTTTATATAATTTTATAAATGTTTTATAAATGTTGCCGTGTCTGTCTCTGACCTTGCTGGCTCTGTTTTTGCAGCGGTGTCCATCTTCAAGGTGCCGGGTGTGCGGCTGGAGACGGAGGTGCGCGACATCTTCAGCCCCAGCCGCAGGATCAAACCCTCCCTGGTGCCTCTGGCCAAGTGCTGGTGAGAGGCGCCGCACGCCGACGGAGATGACCGGCCTCGACCTGGACGCCACGGATGAAATCTGACATCACCACCCGCCTCCAGAGAAAAAAAAACTGCAAAGTCACCGGCAGATCGCACCGTTTAAAAAAAACATCAAAAAGACTTTTTCACCCCTGGATCAAAACCTTTTCCGTAAGCCAGAGGTTTTGCTCAAAGCTGCAGGCAGTTCAGGATTTGTCCATCTGTAGAGATCTGAATCATTTTTGCTCTGTTTGTAACACACAAGTGACAGAAACCATCTCTATAAGGGTCTTTATGCATGTCGGGATATCTTGGAAAAATCTGGAACATGTATCCAGGTCTGGAAAAGTTTGGGAACCCCACAGAAACCTTTAGGACATTCAGAGAAAATCCAAATTGAAGATACACATTGGACGGTCCAAATAAAAATGATAATACAACAGTAAAATAACATTAAAACTTAAAAATGGTAGATGGATGAACACTGGCTGATCAATATTTGACATTTTAAAAGGCCAGTATCAATCTTATATATTGGTCTCACTCTAGGGTCCACATCAAAAACCTTGTGAGAATAATTTGGATTAACAGCTGTTATGTCTTCCTGAAGAGATTCATGATTTAATTCCAAAATGAGACATTCACTGTCAACAAAATGACACCAAACACGAAAATCAAGTGCAATCAAGTATAGTTTTCTTCTGTTTACAAGCTCGTCATTGGATACTTTTGAGGAGAAAATAATCATCTATGGATTTGAAATATTGACTAATAGATTAAGAAATCCTTCAAGAACCCTTGAAGAAACAGACGACTCATTACTCTGTGTGTAAATGTCAGCGCTTACTGAATTAGCTAAAGTAAAATCTTCCGTAGAGACAGCTGAAGATTTTAAGAAACTTACAAAGACGTCTAAAGAAGTGTTTTGTTTTGTTTTTTTGTTCTAGAAAACCAGCACCATCGTCCCGTCAGCGTTTATTGGCTAAACAGGGAGTATTAATAGAGAGCATTAAAACGATTTGTCTCAAATGATCCCTAGAAACTGGGATATTTCATGCTCTTACCGCTATTAGGAAATAATTTTTTTTTTTCCATTCCCCCACCGGCTTGCACGAGGATTGCTAACAAATGCTGACAGGAGTCCGGTGGAAAACTCTTACAAGTGGAGTTAATGATCTACAAGAAAGGCCTTTAAATATCTTTTTTTTTTAAAAATCACTTTAATTATTCTAATCCCAGTTTTCCCTCTTTCACTTCTTTTCCTTTTCCTCTGCTCCTCCACCTCCTCTCCTCTGCCTTGTCTATCACAAATCCACTGTATTGCGCTTTACTTAACATTCAGCAGTGGAAAAACATTTTATTTTGTTGACAACTATTTTAATAATTTTTGCACTGCTGCACTCTAGAGCTTGGTGTTTATGCCCAAACCCACACAGCCTCACTCAGTCGGCTGGGTTTGCTTTAGACCAAGTGGAAAAAAAAAACACAGATATAACGCTGAAAGATACCGGCTATCGTGTAACATTTGCAGTCCCAGGCGTCTTTGGTTGAGTTTGGGTTGAGAAGAGCTCAGTCCCTCAGGCTCAGGTCAGGTTTGGACAAAAACGCCTGGGATTAGTTTGGACGAGGACTCCGCTTCCCCGCCCCGGCAAACCCCGACACATCCAACGTGATCATATTTCCTGGTTTGACCTAATTTGGCCTTGGCGGACATGGACTGAATGTGGATTTTATTGCTAAAATGTCATTTTTGGAGACGTCAACGGCTCATTTCTGATCTTACAAGTGTATGTGACCTTCAGGTTTGCTGGGAATGTCCTGCACTGCTGAACTGGGACTTTGTAGATTGACTGGATGTCACTGACGGGCCATTTCAGCTCATCAGAAATCAGCATTAGCTCGTGACATGATCGAAGGCGGTTTTATACTTTGTCACTCAACTCTTTTGACGTCTCTTGAAGAATATCCCAAGTTGCACGATGCATTTTATATCTTGTTAAGGCACCTGGGTTAGGGTTAAGATAATTTCCATGGTAATAACAGATGCTTGCTCTGCTAAAAACATGACCTCTATGTTGGGGAAAAAAGGACATGAAAGTACACAAAAACTTCCAGATCCTGCAGTTTCTTCCATTTGCGATTGCACTCCTATACGCTGATGACCAAAGTCTAAGTGTCTAAGACTAAGTTGCCGCTTGTATGTCTCTGTATTATCAATCGATCAATGGCCACCCATCCAAAGTCTCTGAAGAGCAAGGAGCTTTTCTTGAGAACGGACGTGATTTGGAAATATTTTGTTTGGCAGCCATGACAAGGAGCATCCAAACTGTTTATTTTTATGAAGGAAAGGAAAGGAAAGACCATTTAGCTCTTTCATTGCTTCCTTCCAGCAAAGAAACACAACCTTGGAAGAAAGGAATAATCAATTATGGACCAAAAAGTTCTAGATGTATGTGACAGCGACAAAAATCCATGTCAGATGTTAAAATGATGTCATTTTTGCTGAGTAGCCAATGTCGAAATTGTTGAGCGACTAAGTATAAATGAACCTTGAAGGTGCGATCCGTTTGTTTTGTTTGGTTCATATCAGAAAGTTGTTGTTGTTGCGTTTGGTTGGTTGAGGTCCTGCCTGGCTACAAGCAAACCAAACGGACTTGCCAAGGAAAGTCATGTGACACACAAGCAGCTTGTTCATTGGGCAGATTTTTGCGAACCCGTCCAAACAAATCCGGCTCCAGTCTCTGCATCTTTATCAAAGCATGACGGACTTGTCTGCGCTCTTCTTCTGTGGTGTTTATAACGAGAAAACATGCAGTAACAGCTGAGCATCATCTCCTTCATATGAGCTTTCCGAGCATGAGGAACGGCTGGCTATCAGATGCCTCCTTTTTACCCATAAGCCCTCGTGTTTTGGGGTTGTTTCCCGTTATTGTGCACCACAGCTCTATTGGTAAAAACATTTTTTATGCCACCAAGAGCTCAGACGTCATCACTCTCACCAAACAACAAGCCAATTGAACTGAAATGAGGAAAAGCTGCAGATTTTGGCGGCCGATTTCAAAAATCCCTGGACGCCGAAAGACTCTTCCGATGTAAAGTGACTGGAAACTCGTCATCTTCCTTTGTGTCCAGCGTTATTCTGTTGATGCTTGTCCTGTGCTGTACATATGGTGAAGGGTGTTGTCCAAAATAACAGGAAACACAAGCTAAAATGCCTCATTCATGTGTTTTTAAAAAGGATTTTAAACCCAGTTATCTTATTTGGTTTTATTGTTGAGTTCTATCATCCACCAAGGTGTCAGTGTTCCTGAGTTCCTGAGAGTTTTAATCCATTGCAGCAGGACTGGATGGACTGTTGTTCCCATTGTAGGGTAAAGATATTACAGACTTCAAGCAGCGACTGTTTTTGGGGCGGCTAAAGAGACCAGAAATTTGTTTTTGTGATGCTGCAGCCACAGAAAACAGCTGTCATTAACCAACAAGCCTGGTGGGATGTGCCACAATCAGCTTATGATAAACTCCAGGGGTCATAACCTGGGAAGAAATGTAATTTGAAAGAGCCAGAATTGGTTTATGCTGTTCATAAGGACAAATCAATTTCAGTAAGCAAGTCAAGAAATTTAGATTTACCATATGAAGTACTCAGGTTTCAGCACATGGACAAAATAGTTTCGTGATCCGTTGTAAAACAAGTTTGAATTCAAATTGCAACAAAAACAGAAAATGCACTCCCATGTTGCCGCAACTACAGCAAATCTGTGTTTTTCCCGTTACAGCAGAGGGAGGCAAAACGTTAGGAATAGTGCTGATTTATCTCCAAAACCATCGCTGCTTAAAGTTCCTGATATCTCAACTCTGGAAAGACCAACCAGTTATGCAGTGAAAGTGAAAATATATCGCTCCAGTGTAAGTCGGAAAACCGGTTCTGGCCATTCTCAGCATTATCAGTTGGTAACAATGCATTAGGCGGTCTTGTGCACCTAAAAACACCGTAGCAACACGTCCATGGACAGAAGTTGGACATCACTGTTTACAACTGATTTAATGAGACACAAATAAGACCGAAGTGCTAATAAACAATGCACGAAGATAATGCACGGAGCAGGCATCTTAGATTTTCTGACTTTCCAAGTTGGAAATCGGAGTTCAGGTGTGTTCCGGAAGAAATTTAATGACTGGGAACTTGGAAATTCCCGTTTTCCAGTTCAAATGCAAACCAGCAGAAATCAGCAGATAGAAAGGACTTCATATTCACCTTTTTTTTTTAAGTTTACCATCGCTTTAAACTTTATTTCTCTAAGCAAAGTTTGACTGAGGGTTTGTGCTCGTTTGCAGCCGTGGGATCGGTGCCTCGCTCGTCTCGTCTCTGTTTATCCTGCACACGCTGTGACAGGTGTAATTTTCTGACTCGTCATACATGTCATCTCCCCAGTTACAGCGCTTACACATCCATCCAGCCGGCCTTTTTCCATTTGAAATCGATTATAAGGGTTTGGGTTGCATGCGCATGTGGGTGGTTGCAGATATTCCAGCTTGTTTTCTGCAGGGTTCAGTGGCATCAGCCGCGAGGACGTTTTTAACAGCGAACATGTGCGGCGCGTCGATGATTTTTATGTTGATTGACAAGTTTTGTTTTGTCTCGGGCTTTGTTCCGCAAAAAAAAAACAATGGACGGATTTACACGAAAAACAGCACGCCACAAGAGACATCCAGACATTTTCTCCAGACGACATTTGGCAGTCGTGAGGGATTTTCATGCAGTCACATTTTCACGCAATTACATCATCTCCGCAGCTCATCACAGACTCATTTGGGCAAAATTTTATTTCAAAAAGACAGAAAAACAAATGGCTATTTTCAAATGTACCGATGCGTGCATGTTTGTGTAACTGTCCGCAGGTTTGGGCCTGTGTGCAATTATACTTTTTTTGTGTGTGTGCGTGTGTGTTTTTGTTTGTGCATTTTTGGTGTGTTTCCTCCATTTTGGCTCAAAACCCTGAATATTAACCAAACCATGTATCTGCAACAAGTCGACTTTTTAGAGGAGTTTAGAAAAGCAGCTTTATTTTCTGAAACACTGTACGGGTTTGGGACGGCAGAGTGATGAAACGAACTTAAAAACACCGTGGAGACTTTCCAGGCGAAGGAAAAACGGCAGCCTGGTTTCACCAAAATTGGATTCACCAGGTTTTTCTGTGACAGCAGCGATAAGCCAGTGTGTACCCAAGTGTTCTTCTCCTCTGCTGTGTGTATGTGTGTGTGTGTGTGTGTGTGTGTGTGTGTGTGTGTGTGTGTGTGTGTGAGAGAGAGAGAGAGAAAGAGAGAGAGAATGACTGTAGGTATATGGGAGAGTGAAGTGTACAAGTCAATAAATGCAGTAACTATTACATGTTTGATTATTCAACTTATTTTTTTATTTTGCATAAAAAACAAAATGAATTTTACTGATGACACAAGTTTCTCCATCAGTCTTTTATTGTGAAAGCAGTGAAGAATTGATAACACAAAATTAAACCACTGCTACTGTTATTTCACTCCTAATAATGATTTTAATAATACTGTTTATATTTAGGACAGCTTTTCAAAAGTAAACATTACAAGGCACTTTACCGAAGGCATAAAATATTTGTTTATTTGTCATGAATAAATAAGTCATGAAATATAAATGATTAATTTTGAATTTAAGAGTTATTCAGCTGGAAAATAATCCACGATATGCAGTTAACGTACATCCACACTGCAAAAAATATCCATCTATTAAGTCTGTGGGATGAGATAATCCCACTGACAGTATGAATAAGTTCAAACAAGGCAAAATAAGGCAGATCAACCTGCTAGGATCAAGAAATTTCTGGAAACAAGTGGGATTATCTCATCCTAATGTCAGATTTTTTTACCCCATTTGAAAAAAAAAATAAAACAAGATTTGAACATGTAAGATGAGATGAAATGACTTAAAATGGAGATTAGTTTTTTGCAGGGATGTCTTTTTATTCTCAAAACAGTGGAAATGAGCTATATCTCTACAGAAATCTCATTGCATACCTCATGTGCTGTAAAATAACTGGAGGGGATGAAAGCGAGACAGACAGAGGTGAACGGGCTGTAACTCTAAACGAGTCTGGATTCTCCTTTAAAGAGGCAGCAGCTCAGTCAACAACCAACAAGATGATAACATTTACACACATTTGGATCCTCCTATATTAGAGAAATAGCAAACAAGCCTGATCAGATGGTGAGTTTTTATGTGTGTTTTGGAATATGTGTACAAGCTCCTCATATTGCCTCTGAAGTGGCGGCGGGGCGGTTGGTCGCCTGGGGGAAAAGCGCGCGTCCTCGCCGAGCCGTCAGTCTCCTGCAGCCTCGGCTATCTGCCCGGCCATCTGAGAGCGTCTGCCGCTCCTCTCCCAGGCTCCACAGGTCCTGCTGACTCGGCCTTACGCAATGTCAAATATGCTGCAGGGCCGCATAGCTGCACGCCGTTATGCAGAGCCGGCCTCCGAGGAGCCGTGCAGGGGGGGAGGCGTCGTTAAAATTCAGAGCATTCGCGAAACCTGAAGGATCCAGGTTAGCGTTTTGTCAGCCCAGGTTGTGGTTTTAGCTGAAAATCTCCACCTTAACAAGTCATTTAGCCTCATTTTCAGCGTTCAAATCTTGTTTTTCCTCCAAAGAGGTTAAAAATCTGTCATTTGGATGAGATAATCCCACTTGTTTCCGACGCTAATCAGCTAATTTTCTTGAAGCAAGTGTCATTTCCTTGATCCCAGAGGGCTGATCTGCCTTATTCTGCCTTGTTTCAACACATTTATAGATAAACAAATGGGATTATCTCATCCCACTGGCAGATTTCTTTACCTTGTTTGGAGAAAAACAAGACTTTGACACTGAAAATGAGACTAAATGACCTGTTGAGACTTGTTCAAATGGGGATTTCTGCAGTGTATCCTTTAAAAGTACAATTATTTGTGTAAAAATGATGCAGGCAGTGGTTTTATGGGACCATACGGGTGATCCAAGTTTGAAATACAACTGCATTGCTTACCTTTAACTATTTATGTAGAAACTCTTCCAGATGGTACAAGGATAAATGGTGTTTTATTTATGATACGAGCAGTCAAATGCACACAGATGGTTCTCCATGTGTTTGTATGTGTGTGTATACATGTGTGTGTGTGTGGCTGTATGTGCTTGCCCATATGTTTGCATGGGTGTTTTTATGTGTAATTGTATTTGCATGTTTGTTTTATTCACCTTGATAATTATTTTTTTTTAAAGAGCTACAAATAAACATCAGTAAATTTCATCAATTTCAGAATTAAACCAAATAAATGAAGTAGCATCAGATAGTTTTATAAGTCAGAATTGATTAGTGCTTTTTTATGTGTGTACATGTGTTGTACATGTGTTGAGTGTGAGTGTGCATGCTGATATTAGCGTGTGTTTTGCATGTCCCCTGCAGGCTCCCGGCTTCATGCTGGAGCACCACGCACTACCCATAATGCCTCAGTCCCATGTGTTTAGTTTACAGTTCAGTTGGGTATCGGCATGATGGAATATGCACTGTGTCATATTGTTTTCCATACTGTCGCACTCTGTAGCTTTCTTACTATATTTTCTTCGAGGTTGTCCCACCCAAAATTGAGAAAATACCAACCTACCCTCTCTAATGTACAGCAGAAAATATATTTCTATCTTCGTAGAGACACAGGGTAAAGCCTGGCGTGTTCAGCGTCCCCGAAAACCCCCTGACGGACGCTGGTTCCAGAAATATGAGCCCATTGGACCCTCCATTATAAGTGAATGGGAGATATAATGTAAGTGTCAAGCAAAACACTTGGGTTGAGTTTTAACTTTTAGCCAATTTTTTCCCCCATCACTTTTGCTACGACTGGAAGAGGCATCATTGTAACTGGTCGGTGTGTTTAAAGCCAGTAAACAGAAAGCAGCTGACCAAAAAACAATGAAGTGGAAGGAAGAGAAATCACAGACTGTTCCTTTAAAGGTGATGTCAGATGGTCAGTGTAGTCCTCATAATGTTCAGTTTTTGTTGGAGAATGTGTAATTTTAATTCTATGTTTATTACTGAGGTTGTAGTTTGCAGAGGTCTTGTACTGGACTACATTATACTGAGAGGTGTTTCCAATTTTTTGTCCTTGCCTATGGATATACATGAGGGGGGACAGAATAGTGGAAACAGATGTCAGTAAAATGCAGTCCAGTCCAACAGCAGCACTAACTATGAGCTCAATGCCAAACACAGAAGTGAATGAACACCTCTGTTACTGTGACAACAAGACAAGCTGAGCATTATGGGCAGCAGGAGAGGAAACTTTATGGCACAACAATGATGACGTGTTAAATTAGACGATGCTGTTGCTAGAAAGATTCATGGCTCAACACAAACATAATTCTGAAGACTGTCCTTTGGCGAAAAGCATGGGTGAGTTGAGGGAACCCAGGATTGAGGGAACGTGGGGCTGTTTTCAGTTTGAGGAAAAAAAAAAAAAAACAGTCCTATATATTGAAAATTACACTGGAAAACCAAGATGTACGGATCCCGTTCCATGTTTTGCAAAAAGCAGAGCCAGGCCCAGCGTGGGTACGACACAGTAGGGGAAAAAAAACCCCAACAAGTCAAATAATAAGTCGCCTATGCTGCCGAGGTACCAAAACAAATGAGGGACTGACCCATTTTCAAAGGGTGCAGGTAGGTTTACACGAGCGGGAGAAGCCAAAGCAAACAGCCCTGATCCTGCATGGCCGCCGCGGCAGCTCCAGCCTGAGCTCGACATGTTATTCCTGCAGCGGGGAAACTGTGTTTGCGCGACGTGGCCGCCGGCTCTCGCAGGCGATCGGCTTTCACACTTAATGAAGCGTCATAATGGGACACCGGAGGCGAGGTGTCGAGTGCCAGGTGACTGTAGCAAAGTATCCGGAAAAGTTCCCGCGAGCCCGGCGGCCTCTCGGCTCAGAGAGATACGCCGACCTCAAAGCATCCGAGGATTTAGGCCGGTTTCACGCTGCCGTGCTGACCTCTATCCTCGCTCGGAAGAAAGGATAAAGAGGGCGCTGATCTTTTTTTTTTTTCACATTAGCACAGCAGCATGAGGAGCTGCACACTGCTGGAGCCATCAGCGGCTTCTCTGGAGCAGCTGGACGTACCGATACCTTGCTCAACAGCTCCTCGACGATAAACGCTGAGGACAGGAGGGCTTCTCTTGATGAGATAATCCCACTTGTTTCCAATGCAAATCAACTTGTTTCCAGAATTTTCTTGAATAAAGTGTCATTTTCTTGATCTGCCTTATTTCTGCCTTGTTTCCACACATTTATACTTATTCCCAGAAAAAAAACAAGTGAAACTGCACTGAAAACAACATGAGGATGGATATCAGTAAAGTGTGTACTTCCACTTCCATTTCTTCCTCTTAATAACTCTTAAATTCATTATTAACTGTTTTTATGCCTTATTAAGTCTCAGCAAATCTAAATATAATCCCTTTGCAGAAAAACTCCTGAAACAAGTTGATCAGTATTGGAAACAGGTGGGATTATCTCATCCCACTGGTGGATTTTTTTTACCATTTTTGAAGGAAAAAAAGAAGATTTGAACACCGAAGATGAGAATAAATCACTTGAAATGGAATTTTTTGCAGTGCATAGCCAGAAATGATCAAGTTAAAGAGCCAAAATAGAAATTCTTTGCAAAAAAAAAAAAAAAAGTGTCCTGGTGTGTTTTTATCTTTCGATGTGGCTGCTTGACCCCGTGCACGTACAAACCTGCCCTCTTGTCTTTGTTTACTGTACATCCTTCACTCCAAACAACACTTTTTATGGTGCATGTTTTTGCGTGAAGTCGCCTCACACTCCTCAGACCAGCATGAAACACCCAAAATACCAAATACACAGCGAGTCGGCCAACAGTTTGACCAGCATGTCTGATCAGGAGCGTGACCAGAATAAACTGGACATCAGCACGAGAACAGGAATAGAACTCAGTCGATGTAACTGTGAGTCTTTACTCTTTCTTTCTGTCTTTCTTTTGGCCTTTATTTACACTGGAGGGTAAGATCTGCTTCTTTTCAGTGTCGCCCTCCTTCATATTCAACTTTCCCACATTTCAGTGCACTTTCTTTCGCTGCTTTTAGACATTTTAACAGCATGAAGTTCAGTTTTTAAATGACTGACACTTCCTCTTTCAAAAAAAACAAGGCCAATATGCAGTTTCTTGAGCTATTTTTCACGACTAACTACAAAAAAACCAGCGAGAATACGTCACTTTAATCTTCGGTCGATAAAATGGAAACCCTATGAAAACAAACTGGCCCTTTAACCCCGTGAAGACGCTGAATACAGGTGTGTCTTATGGAGGAACGTTCATTCCCAAAATGGCTGTAATGTCTTGCAACACAACCTGTGTGTCGTTTTTAGTATGCAGGGGGAATGCACAAAAAAAAAAAAAAAAAAAAAATCCTATTACATAATGCCACCTGAACACAGGCGTGTGTGCCGCGCTCAGCAATCAGAGTTTCATGGCGAAATGAGATCTTCTCCACTGGTGAAATCGGACGCCCACTCGCACAAAAATGATTTCTGGCTGCAAAACAAAATTTCACCGAGGAACATCATGAGGCTTGTTAGCTCTCTGCAGACCTGGGGTCAGAGCATGGCGGTGTGTGTGTGTGTGTGTGTGTGTGTGGAGGGTGAAATCTGCTGCAACTCTGGAGAAACAGGAGCAGCAGCAACGAGGGGATGAGACCCCGAGTGTCTGATCACTAGGGGGCGCTAGAAGCTCTGCGTGCTTTGCCCAATGAAAGCCAACAGGGGCAGCGGCGGTTGCCATGCTGACACATTGACTGGTGTGTTCACATCTCTCTGCCACACACACACACACACACACACACACACACACACACACACACACACACACACACACACAACCTGTCTCTCACTCTCTTTGCTGTCTCACACTCATTTGCACACACCCTCTCTCTCTCTGTTCTCTTTCACACACACAAGTTGTCACACACACAACACCCACTCCGTCACACACAAGCTCTCTCTCTCCCCTCTCTCTCTCTCTCTCTCACACACACACACACACACACACACACACACACACACACAGCTGCTTACACCGGGAGAAGAGGCGAGAAGGACGAGTGTTTATTTGGCTAGAAAAAACTTCCAAATGGAAGCGTTACCGTGCCAGTTCCCTCCTAGGTGTCAAGAGCACCCGTGTGTGTGTGTGTGTGTGTGTGTGTGTGTGTGTGTGTGTGGATGGGTGGGGGTCAGAGGTGCCAAACCACTTGGGGCTCGGTAACACTTGGCTTGTTGTGGCCGGTCGCCTCTCTCTTCCTGTCGAGCTCAGTCCATCTTCTTAAAGGGAAAATCCGCTTTAAAACACCGAAAAATGTTCAAAAAATCAGATTTTTGGGGAGGAATTTGGGGGTTTCTGGGTCAGATCACTAACCAGGAAACGCCAGGATGTTGGAAGCCTGGAAGGTGGAAAGGCATTCTGGGAAACGTAGGAAATCACAAACTTAAGTAGAAGACGGGTTTAAGAGAAAAGCGCATAAAAAATGAAACTGCATCCTTCACCTCCAAAACACTCCGATCTCACAAAAGTGTATTTGAGCGTTTGAAGGTGGATTTTGACTTTAACGAGTCATTAAAGCCACTAATGAGTCGTGAAATCCTGTTTTTCCCAAAACAAGTGAAGTCAGCCGGCCGCTTGTTTCCAATACACAAACAGCGTCGTTTGTCTTTTCCAGATCAAACAGAAGAAAACAAAAACCAAAAAAAGGGGGGGTTTTCCTGATTCCTTTAAAAAATAGTTTCTCATTAATAGGCTGATGTGGTTTCCTTGAGCAAAGAGAACAGATTGGACATTGAAACGGATGTGGTACCTCGTTTTTTTTTTTTGTTTTTGTACCAGCTAAAATGATTGTAGTGGTCAAGTGATCACTATTTATCGCTTTTTTTTTTTTTTTTTTTGCTGGCAAAGTCATGATTAGGGTTGGAATCCAGTGGAAAAACATGCAGATTAAAAAAAAAAAAAAAAAAAAAAAAAAAAGTTGTAAACGCCAGCTTCGTTCACAGCCTGCGACAGGGATGATGATGGGAAAAAAAAAAAACCCACGGGGAGAAAATGTGCTCCGAATTCCAGATTTGGGAAAAAAAAAAAAAAAAAAAAAGCTTCGACATGAACTTCATTTTATTTGTCACATCCTGACACTTGCAGATGAAATTCCCTTCAAAACCGGGAAAAATCGAGATCATCGTCAAAAAAAATCATCCCTCGCCGGCTCTGTTTTTTTCCCTGCGGCTGATTTACGGCTCGTTTGGGATTAACAGGCCTCTAATTGACGGCGGCCAGCTGCTTCCTACATTTCGCCCCAAACTTCTCATCTGTCTCACACCCCGCTCCACGTTTATTACCCCCCCCCCCACCCCACCCCGTCCCGTCGCAGACCGTCCCGCTCCGTCCCAGGTGGTTTCCTCCTCAGCGCCCCTGAAGACACCTCGCCATTTGGCTGGCCGAGGTGCAAACTTACCCAAGATCCTCTCCGTGGCCTCGTTGGTCTCGTTTAAAGGTGCAAGCTGTGGATTTGAGAGTCACATGTTAACCTGTGAGAAGTCAAAACATCCTCCTCTACAGCACATTAAAAGAAATATATCACGTTATTTATGGAAACAGGGGAACAGGGGACCATTTCACTGTTTTTAATTTACAACTTTATATATGACGTTAATGCTTTTTTTTTTCTTTTACAATTTTCTAAGGCACAGATTTTTCTGTTTCTTATAATTTAATTCTTTTGAGAATTAGAGCCATTGTAGCTGAGCTCTTTTCCCCTCAAAGAAGCAATAAAGTCCCTGATTTTTTTTTTTTTTTTTTTGTGATTATCAGTATGATTTTCAAAGTAATGCTATTTTTTTTTTTTTTTTTTTTGTTATGTTGGATGAAGCGCAAGAAAGTCCACGTTAGGAGGCAGGTGGGAGATTCCACTGACCCATCTGGAGGTCGGGGTTCGATTCCCACGTCTGTTGTTCATTCTCCATCACGTTATATAGGGTTAACGCTCTGTAATGTTGACCAGAACCTTTTCCTAACCTAAACCATGAACCACATAAGTAAAATCGTGTTCATGATGTGAAATAAAATTGTGTCTGTCTGCACAAAAAATAGGACAATTTGCGTCCTGGGACTTGAATCTGTAGATTATATTTTGCACAAACTGCCGTGCCACGCCAAACATGAGAAATCTGAGAACCTGCCGTGGATGTCTCCCACCGTCGGTGCAAAATGGCGGCTCTGGAAAGAAGAAGGCCTCGCTCGGCCAATATACCAAACGACAAAATAGACGCAGAAATACAAGATAGATCGCCAATAGCTCCTGTGTTTTTGGGTGGATTTGCCCTTTAATCTGCTGGTTTAATCAGACAAAGAGAGAATAATAAAGATGTTTTATATTATTTTAGGCCTTTTGCTTGATAATAAAGGTCAAACTTTGCTGTTGCTGTTGATTGAAGCTCTCGGCTCTGAGTTTGTGCTTTCCAAACCAGCGGGACGTCCCGAAAACGCCCCTCAAATCTGAACCGCCCCTGTATTTCTGCTGGTGAACTTGACCCCTTGGCCCGCAGCGCGCGCCGGCCCGTTGACTCCGGCGCGCCGCCCCGGCCCGTCCGGCGGGTGGCGGGAGCGACCATATGCCGGGTCAGATCGCCCAGACGCCGCCCAGCGGAGCCGTCAACCCCACGCCGGCTTTCTGCTGACCCTCCCGGCAGGAGTGAACCCTCCCTGCCTCCGCGCTGACCTCTGCACACACACACTGCAGATTAATGCTCACACACACACACACACACACACATACACACACACACTCCTCCAGAAACAGTAGCTTATGGTTGTTTTTGTGGTGCTGAGGCTGAGGCTGGGCGTCTGAAAACAACAGCAGATGATTTTGATGATGATTTTTTTTTATAAATTAATAAAAAAAAGTATTAATTTATAACTTCCATCACGTTTGAAATGTTTGTTTTTTACCGAGCCTCATGTTGTGTGTGGCAGAAAGAAATTCACATTCATTAACATTCATTTTTTGCCCCTTTAATCTTCTTTTGCTGCCTTTTGAATGCATCTTACCTTCGCTGTGAAACATGACACACATTTGATTTGCAAAAAAATGAACAATTTGTGGAAAAAGCAGAAACAAAACACACCCCTATTTACCGAGTCTCCAGCAGTCAGTAAACACACCATGTCCTCATCTGACCGCAACCTGCTCCTCACTGAATTTAATTTAAATCGTTTACAGATCGTGGCAATAGTAAAATAATTTTTGCGATGCACCGGACTTAAATGGGAGTATCACATCGCAGGCGAATATTTGATAGTAAAATCCCCCGAGGAAATAAAAGCAAACTGTCTTGATTTTCTGCATTTTTGGCACAAAGACGCCTGGATTTCTCAAATGATCCACTAAAGACGCTTTTCTACTAATTATTTTGTCCAGTAAAAACAAGCTAATGGTCCCATCTACGCCGATCAGTGAGGTAATTGATGGAAGCTGTGATTGGAATCAGTTAAGACGAGTTTATAAAAAGTTATTTTTAACGTCCGCTGAAGACGTGGAGAGCGTCAGGAGCCAAAGATCACATTTTATTTTCCTCGTCCAGGCTCTTTAGCTGTCGCTCTTATCTGAGCTTCACGGGCGGAATCAGCTCCAGCACAACAGGCAGCGGCGGGGTCAAAGGTCAGAGCCGCAGTGCCTGACAGCATTCCTGGTAAAAAAAAAAAAGAAATGTGAGTGTGGCTTAGAAAAGTGGAAGGAGGGTTTTGTTTCATGGAAATCGGAGCGAGGAGTGAAGAGGAAAAGATAAAAGTCAGCGGCAGAAACGAGAAATCTCCATCTTTACATGTAAATTTAGTCTCATCTTCAGTGTTAAAATGCTGGTTTTCTGGCGTTGGGATGAATCAATTCCACTGATTTCCGATGCTAATCAACTTTTTCTTGGCCCTCGTGAGCTGATCTGCCTTATTCTGCCTGGTTTTTTAACATTTTCCTCCTTGTTTTAACACTAAAGTTATGAGAGTAAGTGGATTTGCTTTTTGCGGTGAGGGGAGTGAACCTGCTGCTCTCCCTCTGCGGCCGTCTGTCCGACTATCTGTCTGTCTCTCTGTTTGTCTGTCTGTCTGGTCCGGGAGTCGGCGAGCGAGACGCCGAGCTCCCGGCGAGTCTCCTCCTGAGCGCGAGCCGCTCCGGCCCGGCGAGGTCAGCGAGACTCCCGGCATGTAAATGATGTTCCTGGATCTGCATTCCTGCTTTGAGAGGCTGGATAAGATAAGGGGCTCCGGCCCGTCCCAAGGCTTCAAAGCTAAACTCTCCCCCCTCTCTCCACACACACACACACACACACACACACACACACCAAACTCCCTCCACCTCTGAGGAAAGTTTGGCTCCGTTTGCCTCCGAATCCATTTATAAGGCGCTTTTTAATCCCTCGGAGTGATTTACAGAGGCGGAGGGCGCGAATATGGAGAAAGACCAGACGTGAGAAAGAGCGAGGACGTCGCACGTTTTGAGAAATGGGATGGTTTTCTCTGTGTGTGTGTGTGTGTGTGTGTGTGTGTGAGTCTCCGGTGAGACAGATAATTACAGTTCAACAATAACAATGCTATCTGTCTTCTGTCTGCTCTGTGAGTCGAGTCGGGAAGGAGGTGCAGCAACAGGCGAGTCAGCTGACTGCCTCCCTCGTCCCCCCCACCGCCACCCTGAGGACCCCCCCTCCACCCCCACCTTCACCCACACCCATGACCCCACACCTACCTCCCCCTCCCCCGCCTCCACCTCCACCCTCCCCCCTCGCCTTCCAGGCACATCCAGGGGAATTACACAAGCACGCTGCAAGAAATCTCTCTCTCTCTCGCTTCAGGTTGACTTTGTCTTCTCCCACCTCGAGCATCGACGCTGCAAAATCTCCACGTTCAGCGTTAAAGTCTTGTTTCTCTGCCAGCGCGATGACGTAAACCCCGCTCCTTGCCAGAGTAATAGTGTAATTCTGCCTTGTTTCGATTGCGATTTTTCCTGGGAATAAGTTCAAAAATATGTCGAAACAAGGCCTATCGCTTGACTCCGAGCCCGGCTCCACGCGTGATCTGGCGTCGCGACCGGCCGCTTGATCGACTGAGTGACTGTTAAGCGTTGGTTCGTCGGCAACATCCACTCTACGCCGTGAAAATAAGTCATTAAGCCTCATCGTCGGTGTTGAAATCTTGTTTTTCTTCCAACAAAGTACAAAAAAAGAAAGAGATATTCCCACTTGTTTCCAATGCAAATCAACTCGTGTCAGGATTCTCTCAGGAAACAAGTGTAATTATGCGGAAATGAGGCAGAATGAGGCAGATCGGCCCGCTCGGATCAAGAAAATGACACTTGGAATCAGGATAATTCAGGAAACGAGTTGATTAGTGCTGGAAACGAGCGGGATTATCTCATCCCAGTGTCAGATTTTTTGACTTTTGAGATTTGAACACTGTGAGGATGAGACTAAATGACCTGCAGATTTTTTTTTTTTTTTTTGCAGCGTGGTGGAGAGGAAAGGAGTATCAGATGTTGGAGGAGGTTCTTTCTCAGAGGGAGGGGGGGGAAACCTTTTCTCATATTCTGAAATACATAAAAACCTGAGCGGCAAGAGACGGAGAAAGAAAGAAGAAAGGGGTGTGGGATGAATGAAAGAGAGAAATGTGAGCAAGGGAGAGCTGTAAAGGCGGAGAGGGATGATGGAAAGATGTTAAAAGAGAGAGGAGGGCAGGAGGAGGCAGGAAAGACGGCGGAGTTGTTCCCACAGCAGGGCCGATTAAACATTTCCTCACACACTTCAAATCAAAGCCCGGCTCTGTTTTCACAGCTGCGCCGCCGCAAATTCCTGCAGCAGCAATCATCCGTTTGCAACGAAGCGTTTTACTGCAGCGCCGAGAGACAGCCGCGCTCCGATGAAGTCCATTAATGACACAGAACATGGCACACATGGCGTTTTTTTTTTTTGGTGGGCCGCTCTTATCAGGACGGCCCAAGGGTACCGACGGCAGGAGTCGAAATCCCTGCAGCCGGAGGACGGTTTCATTCGCTTCCCAAGCCGTTTTGCTCGCTTTAGAGATTTTTTTTTAGGAGGTTGTAGCAGCCGGAATGAGGCGGGTCACTCCTCAGGTATCAGGGAAATGATAAAAGCTGATTTGCATTGGAGATAAAAGCTAAAAAAACAACATTATGCCAGAGTTTCCACACATTTTTGATCATTTTCAGCAGCGGTTAAAGAGTCAGATCACCTCAAACAAACTTCAGATGCTTCTCAATGAAAAATCAATACCTATCAAAGCCAGAAAAAGGTGTGTTTACATGACTCTGAGGCTGGTTATGCCCATAATTTGGGATTAAGACTGATTTCCAGACCGAATCAATGTTACATCACAGGTTTTCCAGTGTTATTAAGTATTGATTCATCAGTGAGATCCACCTGGAGAGCCATTTGTCCACTCACACTGCTAAAATAAGTCGTTTAATCTCATTTTCTGGGTTAAAATCTTGTTTTTTTTGTCTAAACAAGTGAAAAAAGTGGCAAATTGTCCAATGCAAACAAAGGCAGAATAAGGCAGATTAGCCCACTAGGATCAAGAAATGACGCTTGATTCAAGAAAATCCAGGAAGCAAGTCAGTTAGGCACGAGGGATTATCTCATCTCCCTGTCAGATTTTTTATCTTACTGGAAGAAAAAACAAGATTTCGACACTGAAGACGAGACCAAATGACTCGTTTGGATGGAGATTTTTTTGCACAACAATTTCCACATTTATGCACATGATGCAGAAATGTCCATTTGAATTGGAAATGTGAAACAATTTTCCACGTTACTTTACTGGTGATTTTTTTTCCCTCTTCACATTTGAATAGAAAAGCCTCTCCGTGTTGCGTTAAGGAAAAAAAAAAAAAAATAAATAAAATGCTGTTTAATCATCTTCGCCGGGTGTGAATTCACAGAGACGCCGGCATAATGTTGACTTTTTCACACCCGGGCTAAACATAAAGACTTCCTTTAAGAAAAACAAAACAAAAAAAATTGAATTGAACCCCCCCCCCTGCCGACTGTACTCTAATGTGATTATGATCATTTCCAAACAGCCCCTCTCTCTCTCGCCCGCCCCCAAATTTGGCACGGCCCTTAAATGACAGTAGGTGTAAATGAGGTAACACGGGCCTGAATGCATACCTCCATTTCAGCCCCATTATAACCCATTATCAGCGAGGAAACTGTTTTGTAATGCACACCTGCATTGACTTAAAGGCGGCCGGCATTTGCATGACAACAGGCTCCTTTGGCATGGAGATGCCTGCGGGGCTGATATGGGCTTAATTTAATTGGCAGGGGGAGCCGCCATTGTTTTCCTGCATCCCTCTTGTGTGTGTGTGTGTGTGTGTGTGTGTGTGTGTGGAAGGGGGGGGGTGTTAAACACAAACAATGCACCCTCGGAGTTTCAGATGTTTGAGAAGACAGACAGTTTGGAGAGTTTATCTGAGAGATATCAGGCGACATGTGGCCGACTACGGCAAGCCGTGCAGGCCAAAAAATGCCTGGTTTGTATTTGTAAAACCTACAAGTTGAGATCTTTTGGGGAGGAAATTCAAGATATAGACAGTGTTGCTTTTATGCTACAAAAATTTAGTCTCATGTTCAGTGTTAAAATCTTGGTTTTCTTCAAATAAAGTCAAAAATCTGCCAGTGCCATGAGATAATCCCACTTTTTCCGACACTAATCAACTTATTTATTGAATAAAGTGTCATTTTCTTTAATCCCAGTTGGCTGATCTGCCTTATTCTGCCTTGTTTCAACAGATTTATACTCACTCCCAGCAAAAAAAAAAAAAAAAAAAAAAAAAATCCCGAAAAAAAAATGCATTCAACAAGTGTAAACAAGTGGGATTATCTCATCCCACTGGCAGATTTTTTTATCCTATTTGAAGAAAAACAAGATTTTTGTAACACTGAGGTTGAGACTAAATAACTTTTTTTTTCCCTGTTCAAGTTTGCATGAAACATGCCGTGGTGAATATGGGCTTGTGTGTGTGTGTGTGTGTGTGTGTGTGTGTGTGTGCGAGTGTCTATCTTCTCTCTGTTTCTTTCCTTTGCTTTCTCTCTCTCTCTCTCTCTTTCTGTCTCTCTGCTGTTTCAACTTCTTGAATAGAGAGCTGGGAAGTTTGGCCGGTCATTCACGCTCCACCTCCGCCTTACACACACACACACACACACACACATACACACACACACAGCAGATGGGAGCTCAAGCAGAGGGGGAGGAGTAGCTGGGTGATGGTATGGCGGTGCTGTTGGTGGGAGTCTCCTCCGGGGTCTAAAGGAATCTCCCCCAGCGCCTCTCGGTTGGCCCTCCCTCCCTCTCCTGCAGGGTGCATTAGCATACACCCCCTCCCTCCCCCTTTACACCCAACACACACACCCATCCTCCCCCTCGGAGGGAGTGAAACCGTAGCCAGAGGGTCCTGCTGGGGGGCCTGAGCAACCAACACCCCCCTCCTTCTTTCCCCTGCAAGCCAAGCTCCCTCTCCCCACCCGAATCTACCCCCGGCCATGTCAGAAGGCAGGGGAGAGGACACACACACACACACACACACACACACACACCGCCTCACCCTCCCCACCCTGCAGCAACAGATGTCAGTGTTGGTGGTGGCAGCATCTGACCGGGAGACTGCAAATAAACACAACTAGACAAACAGCAGCAGGTCGGGACGCCACGCGCTGCAAAAAATGCCCCGAATTCAGACTCCAACTCCTGTTTTTTCTTTTTTTTTTCTTTTTTTTTCTTTCCCTCCTCCAAACAGGTGAAAAATGAAGCAGAGAAACGGTGCTACTCATTTGCAGTGCGACTTCATTTGCCGCTGGAGTCGTGTGGAAAAGAGCGGCGGCGTCTCAAATTAAAGCTGCACTGCAAAAAAAGAGTCATTTAGTCTCATTTTTTAGTCCTCAAATCTTGTTTTTCTTCAATCTAGGTGTAAAATCTGCCAGTGGGATGAGATAATCCCACTTGTTTCAATGCAGTTTCACTTGCCTCTTGATTTTTTTTCCGGGAATAAGTATAAATGTGTTAAAAGAAGGCACTAGGATTAAGAAAATGACACTTGGTACAAGAAAATGCTGGAAACAAGTGGGATTATTTCATCCAACTGGCAGATTTTTCACCTTGTTTGAAGAAAAAGTACATTTTAACATTCAACTTGAGACTAAATGACTTGTTAAGATGGAGATTTTTGCACGGGAAAACAAAAACGTCATGCAAAAATGTTGATTTGACTCGGAAACGTGAAACAGTTTTTCGACCCTTTTTGAAGTTTTTCCTTCAGATTTGAGCAGAAAAGGCTCTCGGTGCTGCGTTTAAGGGCTCGTTCAGATGGACATTTTTTACAGGGAGACAAGAGGCTCAGACCACACAGACCACGAGCGGCCGGCGTCTCACTGAGAGGCTCTGACTCTCCCAACATGCCGCTCACCGCACGGCACAAGCCCTCCTTTCAAACTCGCCCCCCCCTCCTCTTTGTGAAACACATTTACATTTTCCTGCAGGTTTGTTTTTCCTACATGAAAAATGTCCACCTTTTTTTTTTTTTTTTTTTTAAAGTTCCACCTGCTTAAAAAACAAATAGAGACACTAAATGATGTTGTAAAGACTTTCTTTTTCGAAATGGATTCACGTATCTGACAGATGAAACTATGTTTGTTCACCGTTCTCTTCCCTGTTTCATTTTTTTTTTAATTTATTTGCTCTCATTCACTTGTATCTTTGTTTGTCACCTTAATTATTTCCTCATATTTAACTCTGTTTTTCCAATAAATTTAGCCATGATTTACTTCTAGAGTCCAGCTGATGGTCCTGAAGTCACTTTGCTTTTTCTCTGTAATGCAAATGCGAGCAGATTAAGCAGATTAATCCCAAATATATGAAGATGGAGTACAGAATCACCTTTATTTAAATTAGTGATGCACTTGATAATCTAAATATTAGCCAAAAGTTGCATACATTCCTTTAAACATAACATTACACAACACTTTTTTGGGTTATTCATGTGCACTAAAGTTGTAATGTCAACATTTCCAGCAGCACCTGAAGGCAGCACTATTATATTACTTGCACAGACGCTCACTGTTCACACACACCAATAAAATGAGCTGGTTTTCTTTCCTTTTGTGTCTGAAAATAGAGCAATTTGTAAGAAAACCAGCGTCACATGTTTTTGGAGGCAGCAGTGAAATGAAGATGAGTGGAAGTTACATGCATTTCTTTAAAACGTCATTTTTTTTGGCACTGTTCTCTCAGTTTTTCTCTGAATTCGCCCTTTAACATGATGCTAAACATCAGCGACCCTCTTACCGCTGCAAATTCCGACTTTCTCAAATGTATTTCCCGCTTTTTTGGATCGTTCATGTGCGCTCGCATCCTAACACCGACATTTCCGGCAGCGCCTGAAGGCACCCGTATCAGCATCGCCTTTAAAAAAAATCTGTTTACCTGCACCGTTTTTCTCTGAAGTAACACAACTTTAAATGTCGGAGACTCGTGTACTGTAACAAATGCCGACTTTCTCAGCTGCACTTCCCGCTTTTTTTGGGTCGTTCCCATGCACTCGAGTCACAGCAGCGACATTTCCAGCAGCACCTGAAGGCATTTCACTTGGCAAACTCCCTGTAAGATAAGCTCTTTTTTTTTTTTCTTTTTTTTTTTCCTGACTGGAAATGGAGCAAAACTTAAGGTATCACTGCAAAAATGCAAAACCTTTCCAAGAATATTTGTCTTATTACTCGTCAAAATATCTCATTACACTTAAAATAAGACATGATCACCTCAGAAGTGACTTGTTTTTAGACAATTTTCACTTGTTTTAAGTGAAAATTTGCTTGTTTCATTGGCAAAATCTGCCAGTGGAAAAAGTGAAAATTAGCTTGAAACAAGAAGCAAATTTTGCCAATGAAACAAGCAAATTTTCACCTCGAAACAAGTGAAAAATGTCCTAAAAACAAGTCACTTCTTGAGGTGATCATGTCTTATTTTAAGTGTAATGAGATATTTCACTAGAAATAAGACATTTTGACTTGAAATAGACAAATAATCCTTGGTAAGATTTTGAGTTTTTGCCGTGTACCGATGTTTTTTTTTTTTTTTTTTTGATAAAATGAGAGCGAGTGGATGAGGTCTCGCCTGTACCTGCACACTCCCGCTCGGTGTGAGTGTGTGTGTGATGGCGGTGGCGGCGGGAAACTCTTGCGTTCGTGTTACAATCAGGACCGTTTGCCTCCGAAGTGACAGTTACACCCCGAGCTGTGCAGGCCTGATGTGGGCACACGGGATCGTGTATCTGCCCCGCAGCGGCAGCCGGTTACAAGCCGCCACCTGAGCGGAATATGATATCGAGGACCTGTGGCTAAATATACGGTACAGCCTCATACCAGCACAGGTGGGTGGCCCAGGTGTGAAAAATGCAACACGAACTCGTATAACGCCATCGTGCAGCCTGTTCTGGAGGAGGACGCCGCTAATCCAGGCAGCCAGCGGCTCCGGCGACGGGGTTACCAGTTCAATTCCTTGTGTAACCCGACGGCTGGAGCAAGGCACTAACCGGATTAAGGGTTCAAATGCCAACCCGGAGGCCTCCGTGCTAAAAATATATCCGCACTCTGGAAGGCAATTTAGACCAAGGCAGCTAAAGAGAAAATAAAACACCAAAAACTCCATCTTACGTTATTTAGTCTCATTATTTTTTTTGATTTAATGTGAAATAATCATTTTGAGTAGCCGTAAGTGGTTGTAAGGTGCTGGAAAAGCTTGGAAATGCACCTTGGAAATGCTTGAATTTAAGAAAAGGTGAAAGAACCATGGACAAAAACCAGATATAAAACTTTACTTGATTGAATATTAACACCGGACAGGCCAAATAAAGTGTGAATTAATTTTGTTAAAGGAGAATAAACTCTGATGTTAACAACAAAAGACAGGAGCTATGGATTCGACTTTTGACATTTTTGTCACATGAAAATGTTAACAGACATATTCAGCAAGTAAAAATAACATTTGTCAAAGTCAGAGTCAGGCGACAGAATCACATTATGACATTATTCAAATGTAGGTTCAAGTAATAGCCAAATAAATGCATACGTTTATGAGGTGGTGCTTTGATATTTTCGTTTTTTTCAAAGCAAATTCAGAGTTTTAAGTCCTCGATCTGCAACGTTGTGTGTGTGTAGCCGTCTATAAACCGTCCTTGGTGTGTGTGTGTGTGTGTGAGTGTGTAAACATGAGTATTATGTTTAGCTTACATTTGCTTTAAGTGAACACCCGGTCTGATAAGGTGAGGTATTTATGACCCCGAAGCCATAAAAGCTGCACCACCACGTCTTTTGTGCAAATATTGAACATCAACTTTAATACCGACGTCTCTCTCTCTCTCTCTCTCTCTGTTTCTGTCTCTCGCCCCCAAATCCACTCTGTTGTTTGTCCAGGAAGCCGTCGCTGACCCAAAGAGCCGCAAAACTTCCCCAGAAACCAAAGACGGAGAAGAGGAGGAGGAGGAGGAGGGCGAGCCGCTGGGCCGGAGAGGAGTGAGGAGCGAGGCCACGGTCCCTTCCCCCCCTCCTCCTCCTCCTCCTCAGAGACAGGCACAACCCCCCGCTGCTCTTTCTGCACCACAAACCAAACCAAAGAGGCGGGCAGGCAGCGCCACCAATAGCGGGGGTCACGGGGTCACAGGTTGACCCTGCGAGCAGGCCCCGACGGGGGGTCCTGTCGACGCTGCACCAAACTCCAAACCTGCTCGCTCGTGATCAACAAAAGGCACCGGCCCGCGATTTTAAAGTCACAGGAGCAGCTTGAGTCTCAGATGACAGGGAATTTACAGCAGAAGAACGTCCAACCAGCACCCAAAACCACACTTCTTATGATTTTTCACTTCGTATTTTATGCTTTTTTTTAATGTTTTTAATGCATTTTCATGGTGGGTTGGATACAGGATTATGGCTTTAGTTGGATCGTGCATGGTTGTATGTGTTTATAATGTAAATGTGTGTTTATGAGGCGGGCGGTGACCCAATACACGATAAACAGACTTCACTTGACCACTCGGTTTATGCCAGCCCCGCACAAGAGGCCTGCTTTGTCCGACGGCAATATCTCGCCGGGCTGCTGTTTATTTATATGAAAACAGGCATGATTAGTGCCTGTGTGGGGGGAGGGGAGGTGGAGGGGTGGAGGAGGGGGGTGGTTTATAATTTCATTGTCCCCTGGTTCTGCCCCTGCAGCGCCGTCCCTTCCCTTCGCCCCGGTCCGTCCACGGTGACCGTCCGCTGAACCGTCCACTTCCACCCCGAGCGTGTTGCCAAAACACACCGGCTCAGGAGCAGACTAAATAGACAGCGAGGCCTGGGAGAGAGAAAGAGAGGAGCGAGAGAGAGAGAGAGGAGAGAGAGAGAGATGGAGGTGGTGGGAGGGAAGCCGTCGAAGGAGGGCGAGCCTCATTCCTGCAGCTCTGTCATATCTGAACGGCGAATTTTGCCGGTTTCCCTTACGGTAAATTAGTCGCCGCCGCTGCCGGGATCAAGCCGGCTAATCTGCAGAGGGCCCGGCAGCGCCCGAGGAGGTACGCGGCGGCGTTCTCGCGTGATGAGGTTCATGTGGCAGGACAGAGAAGAGAGGAGAAAGACGGCAAGAAAGCGGGAGAAGTGTGGTGAAATACAGACAGTGGGTAGGCCAATGGGCATGTGTTGCTTTGATTTGTATGGAACCTCGCAAGTCCAATTTTGCTCTAGAATCGTTATAATTAAAATTCACATTTGAAACCCCAAAGTTAACATTAATCAAACCTCAACATCCCCATTTTAAGTGATTTTTTTCTCTCAGGATCTTAAATGAGGTAGACAATTTGGTTTTAAATTGTTTAATGTCAAGCTTGAACACGACAAGATGCGATTCAAAGTGGTTGAATGAATTAACCCCTGAGTGCTAATTTACCTTCAATTTTTCGCTTCAAAGTTAGAAAAAAACGTTTTTACTCATCTGGTAAGACAGCAGCACGACTGAGGATCCTGCAAAATGAGAATTTAGGGCGGTTTCCCCTTAAATTTCCTCTTAAGTCGCTTCAAAGTTGTTGTTTTTTTCACCTGTTAGGACAGTGTCACAATCCTGAGGGAAATATTCAAAAATACTGTTGTTTTATGGCTGCAGAATCACATCATATAGAAAAGATCTGCATGTCTCGTGCATCATTTTAGGCACATTTTCCTGGGAGTTCAGAAGCTCATGTTGGGATCTTGGAAACCTCAGGATCTCCGCTAGAATTAAAATATTACAATTTCTTACAAATTACAGTCAAACTAAACTATCCCTCGTACTGCTGAGGACCCTTTGGGAGCCCCTTAAGGACCCCTGGTGGTCCTGGACCCTACTTTGAAACTAACTCAATTAAATGACACGTTCCTCTGTGGGTTAAATGAATTCTACAACCTCTTCAACTGTTAAAATCTTTTCAAAACATCGTTATCAAATTAAAAAATGACAATAATGACGAATTCTCTCTTTCTCTTGAACTGCATTGAACCGAATGGGGGAAAAAAAACTGTGTGGAAAAAGAATGAAAGAGAATAGCAGGGGAGACTAAGAGACATTTGGACCCAGAAACAGAGGAATAAAGGGAGAGAGGGAGGTATGAAAAGTGGATCAGAGGGAATAAATGAGGCAGAAAGAGTGAAACAGGGAGAGAGAGAGAGCAGACAGGAGACTAGAGATCACCAGCAAAACCCCGAATAATCCCCAAAGTCTGCTCAAAGAAGCCACGCTTGCCCGCCAGGGTTAAAGGGGCTCTATGTCTTCATTTACACCTGGCGTGTACATCTGTGGGCCTGTGTGTGTGTGTGTGTGTGTGTGTGTATTCCTTCCATCTCAGGGCTCTAATCCCGTCTTGGTTTGGCCTAGCGGCGGCTTGCTGGGTAATCCGGTTCCCCCCGCCGTTAGGCATGAAGCCTCGGCGTTTGGTCTGGTCCCCAGTCCGCCCCAGTTCACCGCCCCGACACAAAGACCCCAGACCAGTCCGCCCAGCACCGAGCTAATGGCCTGAGTGGAAATCCCATTACGGCGGAGCGCGGCGCTCCCCGAAAAGCCTCTTGAGCCGGAGAGGCCGGGGCTGCCACGGCGCCGCGGGACCCTGCTTCATAAAAAAAAAAAAAAAAAAAAAAAAAAAAATCTCCATCTCGAGAGGTCATTAGTCTCATCTTCAGGCTTAAAATCGGTTTCTTCTTCAAACAAGAAAAAAAAAACTAACCGCCAGTGGGATGTTTCTGCCTTGTTTCAACATACTTACACTTCCTGGAAAAAATTCCTGGAAGAGGGAATCTGCACTGGAAACAAGTGGGATTATCTAATCCCCACTGGCAGATTTCTTTCTTTCTTTCTTTCTTTCTTTTACCATGTTGAAGAAAGCTGATAGGACTGATGACTTTTCAGAATGGAGATATCTGACAAAAGTGAGATATCTCTTGAAAAAATCTTAAAAAAAACACTCATTCCAATTCTGCATGAAGTCAATAAACTCAACAGGAGCTTGTCGATTCTTCTTTCATGGTTTGTTTCTTGATTTAAGTGAGAAGAGCTGCTAAACAAGATTATTTTTCTTAATCTGAGAGTTATCGTCATTAGCTTTTGAGACAAAGCTTTTACTCTGAAGGAAACCGACCAACACTGTCAACATTTATTGCGGAGAAAATGAGCTGCAGATCATTTTGCTCTGCCTCTCGTCCCAGATAAACTTCACTTCCCGTCGCTGTGTGTGATTGTGCGGCCACGCCCTGATTCGTTTCACCTGTCTCTCATTAGTGTGTGTGTGTGTGTGTATGTGTGTGTGTATCATCTGTGTGTTCGTGTCCTTTGCCCTCTCCCAGCCGGACTCACTGCCTCATCGTTCGCCTGTTATTCAGACTCCTGCTCGTAACACTGGGCCTTAATCTGGCCTTAATCTCACCTGACCTGCTGACTTTAATTTTACCTGGTGCCGAGTCGTGCTTTTGAGTTTTGAATCTTCCAGAAAGCCTTTGAAGCCTCTGAGAAACGCTTTGTCTCATCTGAAGACAGAAAAGCGAACGACGACAACTCCTGAATTAAGAAAAATCATCTTGTTTAGCAGCTCTGCTTTTAAGATTTTTTTTTTCCTCAGATCAAGAAAGAAACAGTGAAAGAAGAATCGACGAGCTCCTGTTGAGTTGATATGACTTCATGCAGAACGTGGAACGAGTCTTTTACGACTTATTTCAAGACATTTCTCACTTTTGTGAAGCCTAGATGTGTTTATGATCTTATTTCCAGAGTTATCTTCCTGCACTGGCAGATAATTTCACTTATTACTCGCCTGTATCTTCTCAAATCAAGTATTCATTTCTTATGTTAAGATGGTTAATTTTTGCAGTGTAATGGGTGTGTGTGTTGTGTGTGTGTGATCATGACTTGGGGGATTCCCCACCGCCAAACGTGTCCGATTGATTCCTCGTCACACGGCGGCGATGCTCGGCCTCGCCTCCGAGGCGAATTTATTTACGAGGCGCTTTAAACAAACAGGTTTGTGTTTTACAGACGGGCCGAGGACATAAACAAGAGATAAACAAGACGTGAAACCAGAACGAGAACAAGAAATGCACGCACGTAATTGGCCACCGGGGGCCTGTTAGGCGAGCTGCAGAATCTCCCACAGCTCTCGGCGCTGGAGCTTGATGATTTCTTCTACCTCGAGTGTAATTGATTTTTGTTTTAATTTAGAAAAGTTTACATGAGTGCTGGAGTGTCAGGGAGCAGATAAAAGGAGAGAGGTCGTGTGTGTGTGTGTGTGCGTCTATCGTTTGATGGCGGGAATACACTCCTGACACTTCAGCGAAACTGGAATAAATAAATAAACACACAACATGCTTTTGATATTTGCCTTTGAGGAATATTTTTTCCTCTCCTCCGCATCTTGACGCCGTTTTCCTCAGTTCCATGCTTTCTGACCGCTCCTGCACCTCGGCTAAATCTGTGTTTCAGCTGGATAGAGACAAAAAGAGGAGAGAGATCCTGACAGCAGAAAATCAAAATCTGTCTTTACCAGCTCATTTAGTCTCATCCTCGGGTGTTAAAATCTTGTTTTTGTTCAAACACGGTAAAAAATCTACAAGTAGGATGAGATAATCCCACTTGTTTCCAATGCACTTTCATGATTTTTTTTAATAAATGACTGACATATTGTCGAATGAACCGGCCAATCTTGTTTTTAATGGCTGGAATTAAACACACCTAATTAAAATGACCTTACTGGAAAGCTGAAAGGAGTTGATTTACACCTTTTTTCCCCTTTAAAAGTCTCTTACTTCATGCATTTTACAGCAAGTTAACAGTGCTCACCTATGGAATTTACATCAGAAAAATTAGATTCACTAAAAAACATGACAATCTGAGTTTTTAGCTCGGCTTCACATCCTGTTTTTTTCCCTCAATAATCGTGTTTTGTCGTCTCCGGAGCGGGGCAGGACGTGTTGATTTACGGCTTTGGTTTGGCTTCTCTGACCCCCCCAACCCCCGAACCCCGCTGTGCCCGGACTCCAGCAGCCGCTACACACTCAGGCCTCCTCAACACGTGCGACATACCAGAGCATATGCACACCACCACACAACACACCCACACACCTGAGGCCACATTTTACTATGTTAGACTGCCCCTGGGTCCCAAATGCCTTCTCTCCCAGAGTTCCTGTGGAGAGGTCAATGAGGGGTCGCCGGTTGTGTGTGTGTGTGTGTGTGGACAACCTGATTGGCCTGACATAATGTTGTGTTTTGTGTCTCTACATGTGATTTACAGAGCTGAAGGATTGCTGCTATATTTACCTGCTCGCTCTACCAGCCCTGTGCGACTGGCAGGGCCGTCAAACCCCCACGAAAATATCCCACGGCAGCGAGATCCGGGGGCAATTTGGCCGAAAAACCACGAGCGCCGCCCAACTACATGTCTTAGTCATCGAGCGCGGTGCAGATCCAGGGTTAAAGCCCACGGCTGTGGGTTTGCCGCAGAAAACACATTTTCAGAAAACACATTTTGACGGACAAAAGCATCAACTCCACATAAAATTATTAGCTGAACTAGAAAGTGCAGTTTCTAGGGAAAGTGACAGTGGTGCTCGGGAGAGAATCTCCTGAAACGCAGTGGTCAAACAAATGCCTTTTTCCTCAATGACAGTAAGTCCGAGCAGACAATAAAATACACCATGAGAAAGGTAAGGCTTTGAGCTTTCAAAACTGTGTCAAATTATCTTTCAACTCCCCAAAATGCCCGCCCTAGAGCGAAGTTAAAAAAGTGTGTGTTTCTGCTTCTCGCCCCTGATTTTGGCTTCCAGATATAATGGGAGTCTATGGGGAGAGAGCTGGCACGGCCTGCCTCGTTAAGTGGTCAGCGTTTAAAAAGTTTAAGCTCCTTTGCTTTGTATTACATTTTTCAAAGCAGAACTAGTTTCCTACTACTTTACCAAGCATTATGCATGTGGAGTGAAAATTGTGGCCAGGAGAGCAAGTTAAAGACAAAAGTTTTTGACGAGTTTTTTCCAGGGCTGCTGCACTCTAGCCGGTGATGGTCACTCACTCTGGCACTACGAACATTCCGCCATTAGTGTGTGTTGGCATCCGAAATTCCGACTTCAAACTGGAATTGCGGAAAAACGGAAAGTCGGGAGCGCCTCGAAATCGACGCAGCCGCTTCTCCTCCACAAGGACGCACGTTTTTCGTATTTGGTGCGTGGGACGCAGGTCAAAAGCTGTGCGCCTCAGGGCCTTGGGAAGTTTCGGCCATTCATTTCGGATGGCTGAAATGTTCATGGCGCTCAATTATTCCGAAACCTGCTGAAAGTCGTGGAAGAGAAAACAAAATAAAATGTGGAAATGATCATCTTCGGTCCTGAAAAAAAAAAAAATCTATCGCTATTTTCTGCACTTTTCTTCCCACTCATCCATCCCTCTTTCTCTCTCTTCTTTCCATGGAAAGTTCTCTCAGCCATCTCTGTTCATTTCATCTTTCTCCTTCTGTTTCTAGCTCTTTCCCTCTTTCCTTCCTCTTAGTCTCCCACATAACCTCTCTCTCTCCACCTTCATCTCTTTCTTTTTCCTTCTTCTCCTGCCTTCCAATCCCCCCATCCACCCCTCTCTCCGCAGTGTGTGTATGCAGAGTGTGTGTGCTGCTCGCTCACACAGGGGCGTCTCAGAGCCCTGATTAGCTTCACGCTGTGAGTGATCAGGCATCGCTGAAGGTTTCTTGTGTTCCTGCTGTTTCCTCGCCGCCACCCCGGGCTTTACCCATTCACACACACACACACACACACACACTCACACTATTACATAACATCCCCCTTCCCAACACTGAGACAAACCCCCTAGTTTAAATGTTAATATATTTGAAGTTATTGTACGCATACATGAATGTACTTGGCATAGCGAGCATGCAGAACACATGTAAACGCACGCACGTGATGGCGTTCGAGCATGCAAACACACTGAAACACACACAGACACACACACACACACCATTGTCCTTATCACAGTTTGTTCGCTCATCTTTCACAATAGACGAAAAGCAGCACAAGCGGCGGCGTTGTGTCCGCGAGTCGCGGCGCAACACCCCGAGCGCCGCCGAGGACAATTCAATTGACACTGATTGAATTGGGCCTGATCGGATCCACATGAGGACGTTAGCAGAGGGGACGGCAGCGCCCGAATTGTCCTTCCTCAAACATCTCAGGAATGTAGGGCTGCTCTGTGTGTGTGTGTGTGTGTGTGTGTGTGTGTGTGTGTGTGTGTAAGTGTATGTGTTGAGGTCCCAAAAAGAGCCGGATTGTCAGCATGTCGGCGTGGATTTCACAAAGATCCACTTTTTGGGCGTTTAGTTGACAGAATTATTATCATGAGCCTCCGGGTTGCAGTTCAGTATCTCGCCCCGACACTGACAGGACACACTTGCTTTTATGAAAATCAAAAGTTGTGATCTTTTCAGCAACCCTAACCCCTTTTCTACCAAGATAGTGCCAAAGTTCATAAGAACCTCCTTGTGTTTCCACCAACTTCGGAGTCCAACGTCACCACCGCCGATGTGAGCGTCCTCTTAAATTTGTTTGGCATTTGTTCCATATTTTGGGATTTCTGCAGCTTACCTCTTTCTTTATACACTTTACATTTTCCTTTGGATTCTCAAGTTGTGCTAGATTTCTCTTCTGCTCCATTTTTTATTTTGTTGTTTGTTTTAGGAGTTACTTTGCCACATGTCCTGTCACGTTCGCTGTCAAACACCTTTACGATGGCATTACTTCTTCATCTCCTGGCCCCTCACGTCGCCTGCTAGTTGTCAAAAATTCAGCTCCATAGGCTGATTCCCCCGACCGATCACGAGCATTTCTGCTGTCCGAAACGTTCGGGATGGTTTGAAATTGGGTGGAAAAGATGTACCTGTCGCCTCATTCAAGACAACCTAACAAAAAGCTCATGGAGAATAGTGGAAGGAGCGAAACTCTGATGGAAAAATCATGTTGCTTCCCTACAGAGAGCAACGGGGCTGATGGGAAATGTAGTCTTAATGTTGTATGTTTGTTTGCGCTAATTAGATCAAGGTACCAGTTTGATAGTGATTATGGCTGGTTTTAAAATGCAAATGTCGGATTGTTATTCCTATCTGGACCCTGCTGGGAGTCACGGTTCAGCGCGGGACGGCCCGTCCCTGTCGGCGGCGTGATGCATGGGACGGGGGGCCAGGCGGAGGAAGAGGCGCAGATCCATCTTCGCCGGTGATGGAAGAGGAAGAAGAAGAAGGAAAAAAAAACCCGCTCAAATTCAGCCCCCGCCCCCCGTCCCCCACCCCCTTCCCTGATACCGGTGGCCCCCCGCCGACCTTTAGGGGTCAGATCGCGATGCAAAGGTCTGGAACGGTGTTGTTTGGAAAATGGACTGCGGCAAAAAGCCCTGGGGGTGGATGTCTGAAAAGAAGCGACGAGAAAAGAAAGAGAGAGAGAGAGAGAGAGAGGGGCTGAGCTGAGCTGGCTACAAAATTAGCAGCAGCCCCAAGACTCAATGGGAGGCGGGTGTTGACTGATAAATATTATGAATTGGGGAACACTCGCGGTTTTGTGCAAGAATAAGGTCGGGGTATTTTTTTCTTCTTCTTCTTCTTCTTCTTCTTCTTCCTCTGCCCCCTTTTTTTTTGGAGGGGGGGTTTGCTGTAAGCTTAAGCCGAATACTAAAGTGAAAATGCAGAAGTCAGAGGGAGCGGGGCTTCTGCTGGCCGATGATAAATTTAAGTCCTCCGAGTGTCTTTTTCTTGCGCTGCTGCTGCTACACACACACACACATGCACGCACACACACACACACTCAGTCCAAACAGACACACACTCCATCTTGGGATTGTTCTTAGCGGAGGAATCAGAAACTTTCTCAGGTTCCACTTTCTTTATCCCGAAGCGTCCGGGCCAAACTCGTCCCCTCCAGCTCCTCTAAAGCCTGGTTTCGGCTCAGCCCGCCCCTTCAAAACCTTTTTCCATCCCCTCTATTCTCCTCTCTCCCTCTTTGTCCTCTTCTACCCTTTTTACCCTCGTCCTCGCTCCACTTTCCCCTCTCTCTCCCTCTCTCTCTTTCTCTCAACTCACTTTTTTTTTTTTTTTTATCTCCTCTCCTCTTCTCTCTCCCCGCTGTGACTGACCTGTGGGCGGAGCGCAATTGTTCCCGTCGTCCCAGAGTGCATTCGGGCCCCCCTTCAGGCGGCTTGTCATGTTAATGTGTATGAATGGGATGGTAATAGGATGTTAATATCATCTGCTCTTTAACATAGCTTCCACTGTGCAGGAATCCCCCGAGCGCCGCGGCTGGCCCCCTCGCGCCGCCATCTTTTCATCTCAAAGGGCCTCTCTCTCTCTCTCTCTCTCTCTCTCGCTGAAGGAGAAGGTGTCCAAAAAGGAGAGGGAGGTTTTTTTTTTTTTTCTTCTTCAAGCGGGGGGGTGTTTTGTAGCCAGAGGGGTTCCCGGTTCCCACTCTGATGAACAGGGGCGCCACTCAAGGGTATCACTCCCTTCTTCTTCTTCTTCTTCTTCTTTTTTTTTTTGCTTCTCCCCCATTATTTCAAGAAGCCTCGTAGATCTGACACACACGGGTGGGGGTGTGAGTCGGCAAGAACCCACTCTCTCTCTCTCTCTCTCTTTCTCTCCTTATATCAAATCAGATGGGAAAGAGGAAGATGAAAGAAATGTTGCGAAAGCAGACAGAGGACGGGAGACAAGAGAGGCATAAGTGAGCGAGCGATGAGGAAGAAGGAAAAAAAACGTGACAGAGTGAGAGAGAGAGAGAGAGAGGAGCGCGGTGACATTGGCGAATCGGCGGCAATGTCACAGAGCGAACCCGGTGATTCTGTGATAGAGTCTCCCGGGCGATCGCGCTCCGACATGAAATAATCCCTGTGAAGTGTGACGGCGGCGAGCGTCTGCACGCTTTCAGCCTGTTGCGTCAGATCTCGCCGCCTCAGACTCGGGGCCGAGCGCCGCTGCCAGTGCCGCCGCCGCCGCCGCTGGAAAGCCACTCTCTCTCTCTCTCTCTCTCTCTCTGAGTCTCTCTTTCTGAGTCTCTCCCTGCACACCGGCTGAAAATTTAGGCTTGGATTTGGCTCTGGTGACGGCTGAGAGCGAGATACTTCCAGGATTAGAGCCTCAGAGTCATTACAAGAGCTGTTACCGCGGGGTTTTTGGGACACTTTTGAGTCCCAAGACGCCATTCGGCAATATTCTGTGCACAAAAATCCTTCACAAGTCATTGGAGTCGTGGATTCAGTGTTAAAATCTTGTTCTTCTTCAAAATAATAAAAAAAAAAATCTGCCAGCGGGATGAGATAATCCCACTTGTTTCCAGTGCAGTTTCACTCATTTCTGGATTTCTTTTCCTGGTGAGCAATATAAATCTGCTGAAACAAGGCAGAATAATTCAGATCAGCCACTACACTGCAAAAAGTCAAAATCTACCAAGAGTATTTGTCTTATTTCAAGTAAAAATGTCTTATTTCTAGTCAAAATATCTCATTACACTTAAAATAAGACATGATCAGCTCAGAAATAACCTGTCTTTTTACTTGTTTTTACTTGTTCACTTGTGTCACAAGTAAAAATTAGCTTGTTCCATTGGCAGAATATGTTTCTTGTTTCTAGCAAATTTGAACTTGTTTCAAGTAAATTTTCACTTGAAACAGGTGAAAATTGTCTAAAGACAAGTTATTTCTGACCTGATCATGTCTTATTTTAAGTGTAATGAGATATTTTGACTAGAATTAAGACATTTTGACTTGAAATAAGATAAATAATCTTGGTAAGATTTGACTTTTTGCAGTGTAGGATCAGGAAAATGACTCTTAATTCAAATAAATCTCCAACAAGTGGGATTATCTCCTCCTAATGTCATAATTTTTGACCTTGTATGAAGGAAAAACAAGATTTTCACACTAAAGATCAGACTAAATGACATGTTAAGCTGGATTCTGTCTGCAGGGTTTAAATTTGACATATTTCACGCCAAAATCTTAGGAGTGGTCGATATGAACTTAATTAGAGTTGTAGGAGTCCAAAAGCTCAGGAAAAAAAAAAAAACTTGCAGATTATAAACAGACCAGCTGATGCCAAAAGGATGAATAAAAGTATGAACCGGAACATTTTCTTTTCTGTGTCTTTAGTTTTTGCACTTTTTCGTCACAGCAGAGCAATCGAATTAATCATTTTTCATTTTTTTTTTCATGACGTGCGAGTTCCCCGGAGGCTTCCTCGGTCATGTTTTGGTAAATCGTTTCCTCATTTGAATCCCCGATGCAGCTCTCCTTGAACAAGGTGTGGCGCCTTAAGAATTTCATTAGTGTGGATTTTACCGTCTGCGGATGATCTCAACGCCGTTTCAGAGGCTTTTACACCCCGGCAAGAAAAACATTCAGAGAGAAAGCCGACACGTCTCCTTTGTTTGGCATGGAAAGCGTCATATTTAAAGATACTGGATATCAGCAGAAACTATCTGCTCTTGTCAGCCGCGCCGAGGAGTTATTGGTGTTGTCGTTGGCGTTCGGATACTCAAATATTATCTGTTAGATGTTATGAGCAAGACATCTGGACGCTCTTCAAAAGCCAGCTGGACGTGGACTACGCCGGTTTCCACGAGCCAAACTGTTAAACTTTTTATTTGCCCCTTTCTCCGCTTCCAATCACTCCGAGCGCTTTGCATTTTCCTTTTTTTTTTTTCTCTTTTTTAAACAAACATAAAACACACCGCAAATTACGCCGATTACATGAAACACAGCCCAGCGCCCCGTCAGATCAAGAGAATGCCTGACACAAAAGGTGGCTCTGATGTCATTTCTAAGAAGCGGAGGCCGACTTGGCCGGTGTTAACATTTCTGAGCGGCCCGTTCCAGAGCCTCTTTCTTTTTCTTTTTTTATCTTCTTCTTCTTCTTCTTGCGAGCCAAGCCTGCAAGGTTCCGGAAACAATTACCCCCGGAAATCACCGAGAAACCGACCTTGGAAAGTCGATTTGAATATAAACCTGAATCCCCCCCCCCCCAAACAAACGGCGATGCCACATTCTCGCAAATGCATGAATTTTTACGGAGCGGCGGTGCGGCGTTGATTGCGGGTCGAATTCCCACAAAACAGCCACGTGTCCCGTCCCGAGTGTCCTTGAGCGGGACGCCGCACGCCCACCTGCCGCCGCGTTGCGAGCCTCTCTGGATGAAAGTGCCGGCTCGGTGCCCTAAAATGTGAATTGTAAATCCAGAGGCTCTTCAAAGGGCCGGCGGACTTATCCACCTCGGCTGTTTTCCTTTTACTGTGCTCTTGTCTCAAATCCCTCTCCCACAACCTGCCCCGCTCTGTAAAAAAAAAAGGCTCCCCGAGGACGGTTAAAAGGCAAACTTCAATGCGCCGCGGATGAGCTCGAGGTCTGCCGGGCCGGCCTTGCGACAAACACTTCACCCGTCCCAACGCCGGCCTATCTCCCCCCCCCCCCGCCTCCCTCACCGCGAGCCAAGTCTGCAGCACCGAAACGCCATTAATGCACCCGGATTTACATCTCGTGCAATTAGCCAACAATAGCCGTGTTTACATGCATATTAAAAACGGGATTACAATGCAGAGCCTGTGCAAACACCGTACTATGAATAGCCCTGTGTCGTGCATTAACGCAACCAGAGGATGCACGGATAACAGATTCAGTAACGAGGGCCGGAGACGAGAGTTGTTTAGCTTGCAGAAAAAGGCGGCGCTGGCCCACGGAAAGATGATTCAGCCTCGGACTGCCGCTGCGAAGAGGGAGCTCCGTCTCCCAAACGTGTCAGCCTTGTTTAATAAAAAACCCATAAAGGAGTTGTTTTATGAGTCACTTTTTCCTCCCCGTGCACGTTTGCCTCATCAGTTCGCCTCCTTTCATCGTCTATGAGGTGCGAAGAACTTTGTGCACAGGACAGGACGGGATAAGTGGGAACAGACACCAGCTTGACGAAATGTTATCAGCACGAATGTAAAAGCACCCGCTCACATGGGACGGCCGGTAGAGACTGGAAACACTCTTATCAGCACAAGTTAACGGCAACATGTTCATGTTTGCTGGCAAGTGAAATAAAAAAAAAAACAACTATATAACTTATAACAAAATATGCTCAGTTTCATGGTAGGGTTGGTTTCTTGGTTTTAAAAAATCATACACTTGATAAAAGAAATGTTCAATTTAAGTTTCCCAACCTCCTCCTCCTATTTAAAGCCTATAGTCGGTGATATTGGCATACGCTTTCAGAAAAATACAAGATTTCTCGTCTGTATACCACTATAAACACAAAACACAAAGATTATTGGTGTAATATAACAGATTTTCTAACCTTTTACAACAAAATATGAGGTGTGCACAGACGCAGGCTGACTGTGGCACATTCTCTGTCGCCTATTTCTGCAGGTTTTTCGACCCTGGCGTCCTTAGATCCAGCAGAAAACATGGAGAATTGATGTATATTGTATATTGATGTATAACATTTCTGTTTGTTTCTGCAGGGATCTGCTTGTAAAGTCCATGTTGAACATGCTGTCGCCAGCTTTCGGGGGTTGTAATGGCCAATGTAGAGGACAATTTGCTTAAAACCTGGCATCGTTCGATTCAGCAGGAAACACTGAACATTCTGGTACATTAAATGTGTAGGTTTGGTTTGACTTTAGGGCGTTAATTGTGCAGAAAAATTGCCGATTTTGGTAGTAAATGTTGTAAAACCGGGACATTTTAGTGTTTTACTGATGTTTGTCGGGACATCCAGCTTGAAAAAAAAAAAAAAAAAAAAAAAAAAAAAAAAAAACAGGACATCTGGTCACCGTGTGCCCGTCCCTAGTAGCACATCCAATGAAACGGCCGTAGCTGACGAGTTTTAATTTAGACAAAATGCATCAGAATAAAGAAAATAGTCCCATACGCTGAACTTTGCAGAAAGACATCAACGCGAAACACCAAACACAAAGACAGCAACACAAAGCGAAGTGATTGGGTGCACATGCGTGTCGTCAGAGTGGGAATATTTGCAGGAACAGTTTTCTGATTTTATTCACTTTAACCAGCTTTGTAACACTTGCGTCACATTTGCAGGAGGTGGACTTGTATTTCGTGTCCGTCGTGTCGACACGTCTCGAGTTTGGAAGAGGGCGAAGCGTATTTCAGATTTGCTGGAAGACGCGGGGCTCATGCCGTTTTTCCGACGGCACAATAATGGAGACATTTTCAGACGTGAGCGTTAGACAAACTTAAGGAGGGTGGATTTGTCAGAGCAGCCGAACAAGTTCACATCTGCTGGAAAGCGCTGCATACTGCATAAAAAAGATAAAAAAAGTGAAAGAAAAAAACACACACACACACCAACCTCTAACCCATCCGCACTCCCTCGCCTCAGCCTCCTTCATGAAATTTAAATTACTGTAGCAATACACTCTCTGATTCCCACAATTCTCCCTCTTCCCTCGTGTAAACGGGATTATTATGGGGAGTTGTCAAATTGTGGAATCGTCTAAATGGCTTATAAGCGAGCTATTGCCTTACTCCCAGTCAGCTATTGGCAGCCGTTGCATGTAAATGGAGCCAGATTTATTCGAGGCAGCTACCACGGAATCAGCAATTAGAAAACTGCTGGACTCCAAGCTGTTTTTTTTTATCTAAAGGGAACAAATCTTTAATTCCAACTTCTTTAAACTGCAAAAAAAACACAGAGCCATAAAGACTTTTTGAGTCTCGTATTCACTGTTAAATCTTGTTTCTCTTCAACGAGGTAAGTAAAAACTGCCAGTTGGATGAGATAATCCCACTGGTTTCCAATGCAGTTTCACTTTTTTTTTCTCCGGGAATAAGAAGAAATGCAGTGAAACAAAGCAGGATACAGCAGAAAACGACACTCAGCATTGGAAACAAGTGATGTTTTGAAAGAAGATGAGACTGAACGATGGAGAGAATGATTTATTTTGCCGTGTGTCGCGTTTTGATCGCGGTTTCATCACTCGGCGACTCAAGCGAGCTCCACTTCGATGAGTCACTGCAACGCGGAGAGCGAGAAAAACAACAAACATCACACAGTGTGTCTTGTGGTTTACTAAATGATATTTCATAGAGAAACACGTCATCAAGGGAAACCTCATTGCCAGCCTTCACACACACACACACACACACACTTGAAAAAAGACTTTGTGCTGCAGTTACACTTCATCCATAACCCCTTTGTGTCCTGTTTGGTTGAAATGCGCCGAGATACATCATCAGTTTGATGCATCATTCATCACTTACCTCAATTAACTTCCCTTTTCAACTCTGACACACTCGTGAAACATTTCCCCATCTTGGAAAGTGTGTTCATCATGCGTGTGTTTTTCAGTGTGTAACCCCGGCGTGGAAATCCACACATTGCAACACTTGCATCACGGGGCCACGCCGCATCTGCAACAACACGATGCCGCGGCGGAAACGCGATTCTCTCAGGGGGAAGGAATGAACTTCTATGGGAAAGCAACGCGCTCGACGCATTAAGTGCGATCAAGGGCTTAGGGGGCTTCCGCCGGCAACCAAAAGATGTTCCTTAACTTGTCAAATCTCTCCGAGAAGCCGGCGGACCGCGCTCCACCTGGGCATTTTTTCTCACATCACACGATGCACAGAGCTGCAATCTCTCTCTCTCTCTTGTTTTTTTGCAGAGGAATTTAGCTGTGAAAGTGCTCTCGGAGCGGCGGCGGGGGCTCCCTTCACATCTGTTTAATGTATCAGGAGCACAATGGGCTGCATAGAGCCCGGCGCTGACATACGATACAGCTCCGAGGGTCTACAGCGCTCATTAATCTACTAATGTGGCAGAGGGACCGATCCCTGCGTAATCTGCTGTAGCCGCTCTTTGGTCTACATTGTGATTACTGAAAGGAAAAGTCCGCCTTAAAACACTTAAACGCTGATGTGCTTTTCTTTCCCTGCAGCAATTTTATCATTTCTGTTGTCCAGTTGAGATGATCTGATATCAAGTTGCAGCATTTCCAGCGGCTCCGGTGGAGTTGGATTGCAGAAAATGTTTTTCGTGATGTAAAGCATCAGCGGTAAACATCCAGTTTCTAAAAAAACAGATGCGGCTCCGGCGGTTTCCAAGTGTTTCATCGTACCTGTCTGTGTTTTTGCAGCCTGAAGCTTATAGGACGCGAAGGGAGGTGTAGTTTCGTTTCGCCACATTAATGTCCACTTTGTATTCGTGTAAAGAAATCCTACTCTGGCAGCAATCTTGTGTTGTTTGACCGTTTTTTATCGCGTCCGTCGCTAATAATCTGCAATCTCCCGCCTCGGTTGTGTTTTCATGAACACACCGCGTCGATGACAGCATCTGGTTTTGTTTGGTTTGGTTTTTCAGATTTTAACGGGCTGCAGCTCAGACTCTCTGGAGCATTTGAAGATTACGGAGGAGAGACGCCGGCTTTAGAGGCGAGGAAACGTCAAGGCTTTTCGTGTCAGTCCCGCAGAATCAAAGAGCGAGGCCTTCTTCTCTCCAGAGCCACCATTTTGCATCCACTAGCCCACAGGAGCAGCATATTTAGACCAGAATGCAATGCAGCAATGAGACAGTTTGGGGTTCAGGACAAGGGGTGCAACTCTTTTTTTAAAGGGTTCTGACATCTTCAATCAAATTCAAGCATCTTCAAGGTGCATCTTACAGCTTTTTATGTTATGTTATGCAATGTTTAGTGAGAGCGTTCTCCAAAAGAGAGGCAAATTGAAAGGAAAACAAACTCTCCAGTGTAAAATGTATCAGCGATGTAGCCGTTTCCTGTGAAAGTAATGCAATTAATTACAATTTCAAGCAGTTTCAAGCACTTTACTCAATATCCAAGCACTTTCCAAACCTTTCTGCAACCAGTGCACCAGGTTCTTGTTCTCTAGAGGCTGCAGAAAGGAATTCTAGGAAAATGTAGGCAACCACAAACTAAAATTAAAATCTGAAATCTTTCCACATCCACATATTCAGATCTTTTAATGTGACTTTATGCTTATATTTAAAGGAATACTTTTGGGCAGAATACCCTTTATCCAACTTAACAAGACTGAGACAAGATCTTGGACACCATTTCCACCTCTGTACGTCCTGTGGTTCAGTTCCTATGGGTAGCATTTTTGTGTTAGCTTAGCATAAAGACTTGAAGTCTATGGGAGTCATTAGCTTAGAAGGTTCAATGTTTTCAGTTTCACCATCTAACTTCTCCTTTTCAAATCCACATGAACCACCGTGTGAACCAGACAGCTTTAGAGTTGCTGTAAGGTTTATTTTTTCCCTTTGACAGAGCCAGGCTAACGACTCCCATAGACTTCAAGTGTTTATGCTAAGCTAACAGGAGATGCTACCCATAGGAACTGAACCAGGTGAGAATGGTATCAAACATCTTGTCTCACTCTGGGTAAAAAAGGAAAAAAGGCTGTATTCCTTTAAACTACTCATCACAAAATAATGCATTGAACATCACAGATCAATGACGTATAACAGTGTTGATTTTTTTTTTTTTTTTTTTTTTTGAACCTCGCTCTTTGCGTAGATCAAAGGGCGTTGGAGGATTTAACGGCTGAGATGAGAGTCTGAAGAGGGGCTCGTCTCCTCGTCGTCCTCGGCGGGCTCCTCGATCGTCCTGCCGCTTTCCCCGCGAGGGCGTTTTTTTTTTTTCGACACGACGCCCGGGCGCTCTAACACTGTCGTCGCCTCGCAAAGGAGAGGGGAGGGCGGACGAGGGAGGAGGGTGGGGGGGTGGAGGTGGAAGGAGACCCCCCCCCCATTCACCTCCCCCACCCCAACCGTCGTCCTCCGGCCATGCCTGGCTTTCCTCAACGCCACTTTCTCTGGAATCTGAAGGGCCTGGAATGTAATTGAAGAGGTTGAAGGGTGGAAGGGGGGGGGTGCAGAGAACGAGAGATGAAAAGATGAGAGGAACACAGAGAGAGAGAGAGAGGAGAGAGAGAGAGAGGGAGCAAAACGAAAATGGGAAAAATGATTGTAGAGATGACCAGCGAGTGATTTTTTTTTTTTTTGGATTTAAATGAGAAATAAAAAAAGGAAAAGGCAGATTTTCGACATTGAAATATTCATCAGCATCGCCTCTGTCGCCCAAATCGCTGCTGCTGCTGTTGCTGTTGCTGTCGCTGGCGTGAACGTACGGGCGCCGTGACATTTGTGTCAGCGCTGGATTTGAAAAAAATAAAAAATAAAAATTATATCGTGCACACACACACACACACACACACATACAGGTGTAATATGGATGTATAAATGTGTATTTGTGTGGTTTTACACTCCTCCAGTGTGTTTTTTTTTTTTTTTTTTACATGTATATGTGTGCGTATACGCTGCACGATGCTGCTGGTGTTTGTGTGTGTGTGTGTGTGTGTGTGTGTGTGTGTGTGTCAGATAGCGGTAGAGGATGAATAAATGAAACATGAGGCCAGAGAGTGTGTCTGCTGCTGCCTCAGAATATGAATGTCTCTTTGCATCCTTTCATCTCTCGCTCTGTAACTCGCTGTTGAGCCGATCTGCAGCGAGAGAAACACAGACCCTCCACGGACTCAAACTTCCTGTCTCTCTCTCTCTCTCTCTCTCCTGTCTCTCTCTCTCTCTCTCTCTCGCTCGTCCACGTCTCTCTGCACCTCAGTTCAGGCCGGTTCGCTTTACTGCTTAACCAACAAAAGTGCCAAAGCTTAGCTGGAATAGTTAAGGTGATAAAATGCTCATTCTTCCTTTCTCTTTTCTCTTTTCTCTCTCTCTCTTTCCTTTTTAATGAGCAGGTTTTCTAGTTAAAGGGCATCAACAGTCTGTTTTCTCTCATTTCGTCTCCGTCTTTCATTCAGGGTCTCATTCTCACCGCTTTTCTCTCTATAATCGAGTAGAGAAATCTGAAAACACATCTTGATGAGCTTTTTGAAAACGCTCTCCCGTGGGAAATAAATTTTAAAAACATCACTGTGGCAGAGCAGCGAAAACGGGATGGAAATGGAGGGCATCATCATGCGTGACATCTAAAAAAACGTATGACTGCCATGTGACCCTGACTGGAACCAAAACGATCAGCGCGGCACGCTTTGCACGTGACTGTTTAAGACATTTAAAGGCAGACTGTGCACTTTCAAAAGGGGCGGGACTCAACACCTGGTTATGATGTGGTGAAGAAAAGTGAAAATGAAATGAAAATCGATTCTCAGAATAATAGAGCTTACAAATGCCTCGGGAGTTCAGGACAACTCTTAAACCCCATCATAATCCAAAATATAAGAGCATTTTCCTCCGTTACTTGTGTTTTTGTGAAATTTTGGCATCAAAACATCAGATTCAAGGCAAGAATTTGAAAGTGGTCCATTAATTTTAAGGGTTATTAGTTTTGGCATGATCCTCATCCTCATCCTCATCCTGCCTTTAAGTGTTTTCTGCATCTCGGTGTGGATGGCCAAACTTTTGAAAACCTGAATATTGTCCAGATTCATGTGAACTTGTCTCTCTCTCGCTGCGTCTGTCTGTCTTTACCATCAACCAGCTTTGGGGACTGTTATTTTGAAAAGTAGCTTCTTACAGTACTAGTAGTAGTTTAGTTTGTGTACTTTATTATTATTGCACATAAGAATAATAATAAAAGAAACCATGCATTGGGAAGAGAAAAGAGTAACTTTAAGAAAAAGAAAGTAAAAGAAAATGCTAAAACGGGACATACAGCATATACATACAAATACAAATACATAATTATCGGACATAAAAACTTAATTCTTACACAAGTTGAGACAAGTGAAATTCCTAGGGAAAACGGGAAAGATTAATGATTAATATCACTGCAATTAGTTCAGTCACTTTTGCAGTATATTAAGAAATGTGTTGAAAGTACTTTTATTTTTGCTTCTGCAACAACAAGAGAATCAGGAAACCTACTGATGGAAAGTCTGTTTGAAAGTGAAAGACAAACTACAGAAAGTAGCCTGAAGACTCTTTGTTATGCAATGAAACCAATACAATTACAACAAATAGAACAAAAGATCATGTAATCCCATTAATTATCTTGGCTCCCTCCGTTTACTGCAAAATAGTTAAACTGGCTAAAATGACTTCAGTTTCTCTCTCGTTTAGTTTATACACCTCGGTCAATGTTGAAAATTCATTGTTTTTTGATTAATCCAGGGGGGGAAAATGCATTTCTCTCTCAGGCCTTGTCTCTTTGTCTCCGTCAGACGTAATGAGCAGAGACAAGGTGGATAAACTAACATGAGAGAAAGGGCAGATGGCAGCGGCGGAGGACAGCTGGAAGGAGTGAAGGGTAAATAAGCCACATGCTTTTCTCCACTGTTGGATCCAAACTCTCCGAAAAGCTCCAAAAAAAAAAAAGTTTCAGCACTTGAGAAAAACACATTAAGGCCGGTTAAAATGGGTTTCGAATGGGTTTTAATAGCGGATGAGCTCATAAAAGTTGCACGGACTCATCTAACATTTAACAGAGGAGAAAAACCTAAAGAATACAAGTGTGATTGAGAGTTACGAGTTTATAATCCTGAAATGTACACCACATGTACGCAGATTAACTCGCTTTGAGTCGTTTTTCTTAAAATAAGACACAAACCTGATGCCCTAACATAAGAGACATGGTTATGACAGTAAGTTTTATAAACACACGTGGTTTTGAGGGATTATTTCCTGGCGGAGACTTCCTTTATTTTGTCCTTGTCGTATCTGATACGCTTAAAGTTTCAAAACTAAAGTCGCTTTGAGGTTTTAACAAAATGTCAATAAACCCAGCGTGTGTGTTGTTTTGTGAATCAAACAGCAAAGAAGCGCAGCCACGGTCAACTTTTTAAAAAATTTTCTGTCTATCTTCTGAAATTATGCTGCTTTTTGGTATTTATTGTTTTCATTTCATTTGTCGTTTTTGAAGCTGAGACCTTTCGCAGAGCCGTAGCACAACTAGCCTAAGTTTAGCTCACACAAATTATCGTTGCATAAATTTTTACATCAAACTAACCTCTATCCTTTGAAATGATGGCGGCCGTGCACCTCGCTTGTTTTTTGTTTTTTATTTTTGATTTTATTTACAAGTTTTTAGGTTGGGAGCATTTAGCAAAACAACAGAAAAACCTCCTAAATGCATCAAAGGTAGCTCAAAGCTAGCCGTACAGTGAAGCTTTCTTTCTTCTCTATCCTGTAATGTTATACTGAACTTGCCAACACCCTGCATATTTATTTTATTTTATTTTATTGTTTTTGAAGTTACAGAGTGAGTTAGCAGCGCTATTGTAAAACTAGCTTGAGCAAATAATACGCATCGTCTGAATCGTGCATCAAAGCTATTCAAGGAAGAAAAACTTTCTTTTTTTCTTTTCTATCTGTCCTGTACATTTATTGTCAACTTGCCACCATATTGTTTTGTGTTTTTCTTTGTTGTTTTTTATTAACTTTTTTGAATTTAGCTGGGTTGTTTTTGAAGTTTGGTGGTCAGCATAAATGCAGTAAAACTAGCTTGCGCAAATAGCTTTGTGTAAATTGTACACCAAAGCAGTTCAAGGACGCTGTACTTCACTTTAAATATAGACAGAAACTTCATTGAAAGTTTATTGGAATTTAAGGCATCCAGTTTTGTGCCTCTCCTGTAGTTTTTGCCCAACTCGACACTTCATTTTGCGCTTTATTTATTGCGTTTTACGTCCAGCTTGCGCATACCATGCGTACAATCGCGTTCGGCCGCGCACCAAAAGCAGTACAAGCAAACTAAACTTTCATTCCGTCTTTTCTGTCTATCCTGTGAAACCGTGGCGACCTTCCCACCATCCCGTTTCATGTTTTTTACGTCTTGTTTTTGAAGCTGAGGCCTTTTTAGCGGCGCGGCAGTAAAACGAGCTCGCGTAAATGGCGTGTATCATTGCAAACGTCGTAAACCGGCGCATTTTCCTCCTGTTTATCCTGTAGATTTGCCACCGTCCTATTTGGCGTTTTATTATTTTTGAAGTTGGGGAGCCGCAGTAAAAAAAAAAAAAAAAAAAAAAAAAAAAAACGGTTTGCACAAACGATGTGTGTAATTGCGTGAATCACACAGCGCCGAGTGGAAACTCAGCTCTAGTCCTTCTGTTTTGGTGTCCCGTCCCCGGGTTTCTAGTGAACTTGCGCTTCATCCTGTTTAACGGCGTTTTATTGGTTTTGAGGTCGGGGAGTTTCAGCGGAGCAGCAGGGAAACTAGTTTGTGCAAATGATGTGCATCACGGCGTGAATCACACAGCGAGGCCCGGCCAGGAAACTCGACTTTCTCACTTTCTTTTCTGCCTCAGTCTCTGTAGGTTTTTTTACGCTGAACTTCTCGCCACCCTTCTTGCGTCCTGTTTCGTTTTATATTTCCCCTCCCCATGTATGTGTGTGTGTGTGTGTTTTTTTTTTTTTTTTTTTTTTTATTATTTTCACGCCGCCGCAGCGTGATTAGTCCAAGATGGCTGCCGTCCGTCACGCCGCTAAGTTTACACAGGCTTTGTAAAACACGGGGGTCAGGCAGGCAGGCAGGCAGGCAGGCGGGCTCGGCTCTCGTCTCGCCCTCCTCGCTCTCGCTCTCCCGGCCCGGCCACATCACAGCGTTTGGAGCGCAGCGCCGTGTCGTATTTGCGAGCAATAAATCATTCTTTCCTCACATCCGTTTTTTTTTTTTTTTTTTTTTTTTGGTTTTGTTTTTTCGAGCGGAGGCCCCCCGGCGGTTCCTGTGTTTTAGGGAGGAGATGGACTCTTGGCCCCGGTAATGTAGAGGCTCTGTCAGCTGTGGAGGGATTTGAGCCAGCTGCCCGCCCCCCCCAACCACCCACCACCCCACTATACCCTCCTTCCTCCTCTTTCCCATGTTCCCTCTCTCTCCGTCTACCTCCCCTTGCTCTGTTTTTTCTCCCTCTCTCCCTTTTCTCCCCTCCATTTGCTCTCCTCTAATTTATTTCTTCTCCTCCCCTTTCCTTGCATTTCATTTCCACTGCGTTGTTTCCTCCTCCTCCTCCTCCTCCTCCTCCCTTCGCCCTGCTTTTTCCTTCCCTCTCTTTTCCACTTCCTCCCCTTGCCTTGCATTGCTATCCCTCTCTTTTCCATCCCTCCAACCCTTTCATTCCCTTCCCCTTTTCCTTTCCACAAAGTGAGATAACCCCTTTGGCTTAGCATACACTTTGCATAATCTGTGTTTGCATTACCGCCAGAAACAAAGGGAGAAAGTGCAGGAGGGGAAAGAAACGATGTTAAATCCATGAAGGAGTGATGATGGAGAGCAGCTGAGACGGAGGTGGAGGGAGAGAGCGGCACATGAGTACCAGCCGAGGCGGGACGCTTTCGTGCCAAAGCGCTTTGCCCTAAAAAGGTCCGATGGCGCCGGCAGTGTTTGGGTTAGTGGCACGGTGTGTTTATGCTGCGTGTGGAGCGAAATGTACCGGCTGTGAGATGCCCCGGCACAGGACTCCCCTCCCTGTCCTCTCCTTTCCTTTCCCTTCTTTTCCTTTTCTTTTTTCTGTGATCAATTTTTTCATTAAGTCATTTCTCCATGTCCAGGGTCCACAACACAGCTGATAAGGGCAAACCAGACAAGACTACATAACTGAGCAAAATATAAATACGCATTTACATACAGTACAGGCCAAAAGTTTGGACACACCTTCTCATTCAATGCGTTTTCTTTATTTTCATGACTATTTACGTTGTAGATTCTCACTGAAGGCATCAAAACTATAACCTGACTTCTGCACAACACAACTGATGGTCCCAACCCCATTGATAAAGCAAGAAATTCCACTAATGAACCCTGATAAGGCACACCTGTGAAGTGAAAACCATTTCAGGTGACTACCTCTTGCAGCTCATCGAGAGATTGCCAAGAGTGTGCAAAGCAGTAATCAGAGCAAAGGGTGGCTATTTTGAAGAAACTAGAATATAAAACATGTTTTCAGTTATTTCACCTTTTTTTGTTAAGTACATAACTCCACATGTGTTCATTCATAGTTTTGATTCCTTCAGTGAGAATCTACAATGTAAATAGTCATGAAAACGCATTGAATGAGAAGGTGTGTCCAAACTTTTGGCCTGTACTGTATATGCATAACACAGAGATTTGATCATTGGTTTTCTCTTATTATATCACGGTGGTTGACATCTGTGCCACAATAATCCAATCAGCAGCAAATTATGTAAAAACAACAGTCAAAAAACAACTCCATCTCCTTTATTAACAAGAAAAATATTTTTAATTATGTCTATCAACATATTCTCCAGAATAAACCAAAGTGCCTGCAAAGTGTATAACTGAATAAGTAAATAAAAAATGAAAGCAGTAAATAAAAACAACTAGAAAAGATTACACTGCTGTAAAGTGCTTTCCTTTCCTTTCCCTTTCTTATATTCTTATATCTTTCCTTATGACATGTTGCACAATAAACCTTGAGAAACTGCACAGTAAAATTAATGTAGTGGCATTTTTGCGATATGTATATGAAAAGAAACTAACTCATAGAATCATGTTTTCACATAACAGGATACTGTACAAGTGGGCAAAAGCAGCAGTTTCCAATTAATTAAGCTGATATTTGTTAATTCCCTCAGTGATACTTGTGTTAAATTTTAAATTTTACAACATCATTTTTTGCACAGGTTTCGAAGCCTGAGGGGCGATGAAACTCACCCAGAACGTATAACGACCACGGAAACATCCAGAATAAATCAGAAAAAAAAAGCGAGATCCTAAAGTTCACGGCGTGGATGTGATTAGTCGGGCGGAGCGGAGGATGAGCGGGCCGGCCGGGGTCAAATCACTCCAGATGTTCATTCCTGTCCCTCTCGGTTTATCTGCAGAGGAGCCGCCGTGACACCGTGACCTTTCGTCGACCCCACATGACCCGCATTTCTCCCACAGGTTGGATCCCATAAGCCTCTGGGTGTGGTGTGTGTACTGTATCCCTGTGAGTGTGTGTGTGTGTAGGGATGTTGTAACGCGTTTAATTAAAATCAGATCTCCGCGCTATTCATCCCGTACGTCAAAGTTGCTCTGACAGCTCTCCCCCAGGACGGGAACCCTGCAGAGTTTGAACAGCCAACATCTGATCGAGGGAACAGATACTACTAACAAAAAAAAAAAAAAAAAAAAAAAAAACCTAAAAGATAAAATGAAGATAGCATGTGAAGAGTTTCAGTCCAGAACGAGATGAAAACTGGGACCGTGTGAAAACTGTGTGAGAATAATGTGAAGAAAACACCAAGGAATTAAATGTAAAGCCATGAATCAGGCTTGAGAGAAAAAAAAAAAAAAAAAAAAGCTTCCTCTTCAGGTTGGACAAGTAAAAGATGTTTTTAAAGGAATACTCCACTGTTTTAGGCAAAGACGAGACCATTTCCACCTCTGTACGTCCACTGGTTCGGTTCCTATGGGTAGCATTTCCTGTTAGCTTAGCATAAAGACTTGAAGTCAATGGGAGTTGTTAGCCTAGAGGGTCAAATGCATTCAGCAGTTACAGTTTCACCATCTAACTTCTCCTTTTCAAAAATGATAACACATGTATTTCAATTTATTCACTTTGACAGAGCCAGGCTAACGACTCCCATAGACTTCAAGTCTTTATGCTAAGCTAACACAAAATGCTACCCATAGGAACTGAGCCACTGAGGCAAAAATGGAGTCAAAGCTCTCAGTCTCAGTGTGGGGAAGTGGGAAACAGGGGATTTGGTAGAAAACCGTGTTTCTGTCATTTTTCATGTGTGGAGCTTGTTATCTGCATTTTTAAGGCATCACAGAAAAATATTTTAATGAGACCGGGCCCTGATAAAGGCTGCTGAAGAAATCTGCGACCTTGAGCTCATTATTTTCAAAATAAAACTTCTTAGGGCATAGAAAAGCATGTTATTTTTTTTTTATTCTGTGGAGAAATAGACATCAGAAAAGATGTTCATGTTTTGGCAAATCTGATATAGCGGGTCCTTAAAAAGTCTTCAGTTCACTTCTATCTACATTAGACCTTAAAAGTCATTCAACAGTCTTACATTTGAATTTAATTTCCACATAAATATTTTATCAAATTTATGTTTTCCATCATTTAAGTTTTTGTTGTCAAATTTAGTCAAGCTCTGCTGCATGAAAGTCAACATTTCTGTCTTCATATGCTGCATTTACATGCAAACAGAAAACAGATTATTCACTTTAGCATCTGTAGGGAGAAATTCACAGGAATTCTCAGACTTAGTTGTAACATTTTTTGTGTAAAAACAAACAAACAAACAAACCAAAAAAAGTCCTGTTTTTTTTTTTTTTTTTTTATTCCAGCCGCTGCTATGGAAGCTGAAGGAGCCTGTTAGAAACCCCCACACTCCTGCCTAACCCTGACCTCAGCACATGTGCTTATCTTTACATTTACCTGCAATGCTAAAAGAAATAGAAAACTGGGATTTTTCCAGAAATGAGTCCTAAATTTGATTCAGATTTGTCTCGAAAAGTTTTTAAAAAACTTTCAATTTAAATCTCTGATACCTGTAGACACCCTGTGTGAAGTCAACATCGGCATCTTCAATGAACCCCCCCCCCCCCCCCCCCCCCCCCCCCCCCCACCTTTTTTTTTTTGTAACACCAAGCATGGCTGACATTTAGGTTTTTGTGCGAGAAAGTTATCAGTGAGTGTGTGTGTGTGTGTGTGTGTGTGTGTGGAGGAGGGGTGCATGGTGTTTGCAGTAGACCAGCTCCTCAGCTATGCTTTGAGGAGGCCTAATCCAGCTGTGACCCCTGGGTGACCTGCTGCCTCATTCAACACATGACTGAGAGACAGAGAGAGAGAGAGAGAGAGAGAGAGAGAGAGAGAGACAGTTGTTTTACTGTATAGCTTATCTCCACATGGTGTGAATGTGTAACCTGTACAACCTTTTTAAAGTTTACAGTGTGTACACCGCATTGCCGTCATTCCATTAAAGTAAATTTGTGCAATTGAATTGTGTGGAATAGAGGGAGAGAGAGACACAGGGCTTATATTAGAGAGGAAGAGAGAGAGAGAGAGAGAGAGTTTTAGTACAGTTTTGGTAATTTATCTGGACCTTGAGTCAGTAATAAGTTTTGAAATTGAACTGAATTATCATATTACATAGGTTCAAAGGTGGAAAGAGTACTGAAAATTGCTCTTTAAGTAGAAGTACTGTTCCTCTGCTGGTATGTGACTGCAGTAGAAGTAGAAGTACTGCTCCTCTGCTGGTATGTGACTGCAGTAGAAGTAGAAGTACTGTTCCTCTGCTGGTATGTGACTGCAGTAGAAGTAGAAGTAGTGCAGTAAAAATGTCCTGCAGTAAAAGTCCAAAGTGTCTCATGTCAAATGTCCTGGCAGTAAAAGTGACTGAGCTCCTTTTTCCAAACAGTAACTGTGTTCGCTGGGATCTTTTCCATGCAGTTAGAAAACGAGGAGAGAACACGCTGCACACTACATGATTTTAAAGGGGCATTACGCTAAAATTACAAAGCGTAGACTCAACTGACACGTGTGGAATCAGCACACCGGTCCTCGTTGCAGTTTTTCATGGTGCAGCTTTTATTGTGAAATCTGGAAAAGGACAAAAAGTAGCAGCAACAAAGTAGAAGCAGATTCCTCCTCTAATCTTTGCTGACTGAGCTTTTATTGTGAAAGATCCCACAATCTCTTACTGATCATCTGTTCTGTGTAATGGATCTGATTTAAAATACAGTGAAGGACAAACGTCAAGCAAAATTACTGAATTAAAAAAATACTTTAAAAAGTACAAGTAAAAAAAAAAAAAAAAGTTACCCAGTTACAACGTGAGAAAATGTAATTAGTTACATCCACCTCTGCCTGGGTTAAAGTTGCACTGACGTTGGGTTTGGCTTTTTTCCTCACAACAAAGCCTCAATAAGCCGATTACATGAGTCTGTAATTCCATAATTTGAACAGTGTAATAATCTGGTTTATGCGCACTAAGTCCGTCTTTCACTAATCTGGAGAATTGCGGTGTTTTTTGTGTTTTTTTTGGCTTTTACTTGCTGTTACGTTCCCAGCACAGCATGCTGCTCTCAGCTGCTGGTGGATCAGCCGAGCTCTGCTGCAGCTGCTGCTTCGGAGGAACCGGTGCTGCTGCTGTTGAAAGACATGGCTGGCAGTGACAGATCAACATAAACTAAATAATGTTTGCTGGGCCTTTACTAACGGCTAAAAGATCATCATCATCATCATCATCATCACTGATGTTATCAGGATGTGCCTCGGGCTCCTGTTCAGTTGAGGTGGAAGGGGCGTGTCACTGGGCAGGGTGCAGTTTTGCTTTCCAAGACACACAACTGTTTCAAAATCCTCCCAGCTTCACTTTTTTTATTTATTTATTTTTTAAAAAAAATATTATTTACCCTTTAATTCTTTAATTTGATTTCTTTTAATTTAATATTTTAATTTAAAGGAATTCAAGATTTTTTATTCCATTTTCACCACTGGTTCAGTCCATTTGGTGTTAGCTTAGCATAAAGAGTTATGGGAAAGTCTATGGGAGTTGTCTATGGGAGTTGTTAGCCTAGTTCAGTCAAAGTGAAAAAATAAACCTAACAGCAACTCTGGGGCTGTTTTTTTTTTTTTTTTACACAGTATATCATTGTATTTGAAAGGACTGTTTTTTCTGCCTTTATGGAGCTAGGCTAACGACTCCCATAGACTTCATGTCTTTATGCTAAGCTAACATGAAATGCTACCCATAGGAACAAAACCACAGGACGCACAGAAGTGAAAATGGTATCTTGTCTCAGTCTGGGGAAGTTGGAAAAAGGGGATTTTACCCAAAACGTTGGAGTTTTCCTTTAAAGTAAAAGGCGACATGCTCATCTATGGGCTGAGACAGTTCAACCCCTTTCACACTGAACGAAAATGTTATTAGCCTCAGCTTTGATCAGCAGAGGTGTGAACAGGGTTTGATGATGCACTTTACGCAGGTGGTCCTTACCTCAGTCTAAGTTTAATTTAGGTAATCTGACAAATTACCGATACAGCACCATGTTTTGGATTGGATTCTGAAGAAAACACTGTGTTGTCAGATTGTGACGCCAGTGAACCTGAAGGTGGGATGTGTGTTTCAGAGCCTCCTGCTTATTAGGAATGACAGTGGGGTGATTTGTTATAATGGGAGAAAAATAAAAGAGAGTGCAGCAGCTTGTCAGGGGCGCTGTGGCTTAGTTGGTTAAAGCGCCTGTCTAGTAAACAGGAGATCCTGGGTTCGAATCCCAGCAGTGCCTTGACCCAGTTCACAGCTGGTGATATTATTGATGTGTGCATCCTAATGAGCCAATCATTTGTCTCTCTGTTGAAATGTATAAGCTCTATAAAATGGAAAGCTGCTGATGAAGACCCACCTGTGTTTGACCGAAAAATGTTGGTGTTTTTTATGATGTGGCCATGTTGATATAAAGGGTTTTTTTTTATCTCCACTATTTTCCTGCATGTACTTTGTGAGTGCCTGGATTGTGTTTATTTCATCTGTAAGGCTGATGAGATTCATTTAATCTTAATGTTCTCCATCTGATCTCCTCGTCGGTGTTTGGTTGGCTTATAAATAAATGGTTAACAGCACTGGCTTTCCTGAATTGTCTGATGCACAGGGCTGCTGCTAAAGTAAACAGTGTCACTGGCATTTTTTTCTGTTTTTTTTTTTTTTTTTTTTTGGCAGGTTGTTCTTGTTTAAAAAAAACAAAAAAAACATGCTAAACCTGCTTGCTTGGTGTAAAGGTGGAATGATTCGATCCTTTGGCCGGTGAAACCTCTCAGTTCCCCTGTGAACGAGCTGCAAAATGGAGGTGAAAACAAGCCGGCAAGTCTCAGTTCCTCAAGAGTTTGCAGGTGTGAGGTTTTCATGCAACAACAGTGATGCTTACACACACACACACATACACACACACACACACACCTTTGTCCTGGTTACCTCTTGTCCCCAGCCTGTGGGACAGGTGCCGCCTCACTGGAAAACCACACTATTTATCGCGCTGCCTGTGATGGAGGAGAAATTGAAACCAGCCCGTTTCCCTCGTCAGCCCCACAGGCTGTGCAGCGCGCTGTCGCTGGGTGCGTTGGATTCGCACTCCCTCCGATGATTTACATATGGAGATGGGAGCCGGGACTCACGCTGCCCTGGCTATGATCTATTTTTAAAACCCCCCGAACATGGAGAACAGGGGGGATTTGCTTTATTTTTTAATTTTTTTTATTTTAATTCGGAAATGAGAGTTGAATTAATCAATATCCCAAGCACACGTGCAGGAGATGCCCCCCGTCCGATACATGATTAATTGATCGGTCGCTGATTTTTTTATTTTATTTTTTTTTTCCTCTGCTGTGAAAGAGGAAGAGAACAAGAGAGAGAGATAGATGAGGAGGAAGAGAAAGAGAGAAACCGACACAGTGATACAACACAAGAGGAAGACAGTCAGAGAGAGAGAGAGGAAGAGAGAGAGACACACGGTTTGATTGGCAGTGCTCCTCGGCTGCATGTTTTAATGAACCCCAACACTCAGTGTGTGCTGCTGTGAAATTAAAAAGCACTTCGCTGCTCCGGCTCACTCCTCAGCCTCCTGCTCTGTCCATCAGCGTCTTGAGCGACTCACTTGGCCCTGAATCTTCCAAGTTAGGTTGTATTTTTAGCAGATTTCACACCAGTTAGAAGCACAATGTGACGCAATTATTCCCGAAACTCCAATAAGTCCAAAAAAACGTCCTGTTGGACCAAAAGCCTGTCAGACCAGTTGCCGTTTCGATAGATAGATTATCGATCCCGGAGGAAATTTAGGCATCCAGTTGCTCAAGTGCAATAAATACACACAACACAAAATATACAGTCACTCCACATTAGAGATTAGAAATACACACACAGTAAAAATAGCTTGAGCATGAAACAATGGCCTGTACACCGCACTTTAGCCTGAAGCCACTCTTCAGCCTGTAATCCTGAAAAATCGGCTTGTACGGTAGAAAACACACTAGAAATAAACACACAAAAGTAAAAAATAGACAGGAGAGGTGGCCGCGTTATATACGGAAACAAGGCGCTGTTGATGCAGGAGGTGGTTAACAGCTCCATGGTGCAAAAACGGTGAAGAAAGCCATCAAGCTGGAGCACAACAAATGAAAACAAACGCTCTGAAAACACACATTCTGGAGCTGTCAGAGTTTGGTGTCACACCCTTTAACCTTTACCTGAGGAGTGGACATTTCCCAGACTATTGGGATTTGGGAATAATGGGAGGTTAGGTTTGTTGGGTTAGGAGAAATATGTAAGAAGCATCAAGTAGTTCCTTTGAGCAACACTAAACGCACCCTCAGGCCCTGCATGCATATCCAGCATGGCGGCACCATGCATGCACAGAGGTTTGGTTGATGGTTAAGGTTAGACCCAGGGTTGGTTAGGGTGGTCCAAACTGGGTAGAGACACCCAGGACATGCACTCACATTGATGTTGATACATCAGACCTGTTCTTGTGTGTTTTGATGTAAATTTGTCAATATAAATGGAATTAAGTTGACTTAGTGACACTAAGTTGTGTGTCCCTTCGCTGCCTAGAAATATTTTTATTTGGGGGGGTTGCACTATAATGTAGCCACTAGTTATCCAATCAGAAATAACCAAACTCCAATTATCCAAAGGCATAGGGGTCATCCTGTACAGTTTGCTTGCAAAGAATGTTTCTTTTTCCTCAACTTTTTGTGGGTTTACGCTGTATGAATTAATATGTAAGGGAAATCCAATCAAATGTTCTCTCTCAAAACATTGTCCAATCAACATGATTAATTCAATCGCAGCGATAACATTTCCTTGTAAATATGGTTTTTGGCCAGTTTACCCAGTTTTGAAGCTGTGGTGAGGTGGATGAGGTTACATTACCATACAAGAGGCTTGATTACTATGGAAACTGGCAACACCCGAGTGAAAATCAGTGCTAGTTATGTGACATTTCTTTGTTTCTCAATTCACGGAGCCTTTTTTGGACGAGGTTCAAAGAAACTACAAAGAAATCCGAGGTTTCGAGTGAGAAAACTTCGCGAACCGGGTATCGGCCTGACACAGGAAGCCTCCCGGCAAACGAGACAGAGCCGCTGAGAGCAGCTTCGCCGTCTCACCTCGCTGTGGGCGCGAGCGAGCACGTCAGGTAAATGTCAACACTGGCAGCGCCCGACTTTTCGTTTTCTTTGGATCTTTTCGGTTAAATCGCCATTTCATCTCAGTGGGTGGCGGGAGCCCGTTGGAGCAGGACTTGTCACATTTCGACCTCATTCTATCCCAAACGTCCAGCCCAATCAAATCTCCGCACTTAGGTGGTCATTTATATCAAAAAGAAACTTTTTCCCGGTGAAAAACAGTCATCGGCTGACAGAGGGGGGAATCTGCTGTGACTGCACACGGGGTGGCGGCGGTGCTTTTCTTTTCCTTTGCACTAAAATTTGGCATTTTTCAGTCTGCTTTATTCACAAGTATTGTATAAGCCTGCAAAAACTAGGACAGTGGATAGTGTCACCATGAAATTTCTATTTGCAGCGCACAATGACTGCTTCCAGTGGTCAGCAGCAGAAGATTGTAGCGGCTCTGCACAGCTCCCAGCCATGACTGCTGCCGGTGAGCGCACGGCTGTGGAGCAGGGCGTCGCTGAAAAAGGGCATACAGGCTCAGCAAGCCTTGCCTGGGTAAATAAAGGTTAAGGAAACAAAAACAGAGGGATTCTCAGTGTAAAACACCTCCCCTCCTCCCGCCTTTCTCCTGGGTGACAAAGGAGAGCAGATGCCAGGGGAGAGAGCCCACCTACACAGCTCCTGCGGTTGCCATAACAGTGTTAAGTATAGCACACTGTTGCCATTAGCAGACAGCGAAAACACAGCAGTCTGTAAAGGTGTGGAGGTATGGCATCGCCGCGCCAGGAATATATTACTGTCAGACAAGGCAGGCTTCTTTTCCCCCAGCGAACATAAACCCGGTGGTCAAGTCAAGTCAACCGTTTGTGAAAACGTGCAAAACCTTTAACGTCAGATCGAATATGGACTGCGACGTGGAGCCATGACGTATAGGCCATGCCGCTGTGTGTGTGTTTGTGTGTGTGTGTGTGTGTTCCTGTCAAGGGAAATAAAAAAAAAAAAAAAAAAAACAAGTTCAAAGCGGGAATCCACAACATCTCTCATGTAAACTCATGTCTGTTTTCGCCGCTCTGTTTGTTCGTAGCCAGTTGACGTAATTCAACGGCCCGGATCCAGTTTATGAAGCTTTTCCATTTGCTGCCCTTAAACAGCGGTCGCCCTTTTTCACGCTGCACAGGAAGTGAGGTGTCTGACGTTTCTGGTTCGCTCGGAAGGAACAGAAGAAGAAGAACTGTGACCGAAAACAGAGAAAGAAGAGGAACAGCGGCGACACAAACCTGAATTTGGGGATTACCACTTTAAATCAAATTAAGACCTTAAACACAACCTCGCCACTCCTAAACATCAATTACAATTGACCTCATTGTACATGACAAAAACTGCTAATTACAGATGGGCAACACCTCAAATTTAGATTTAAATCCCATCCCAAGTAACGCCACAGCCAGGATCACCAATAATGATGCTTTTCATCACTGAAGGTGCTCACACACTGGCATGGAATGAGGCTGTTTTTTCATAATTTAGGAGTTAACACCATGAATACTAATGGTATTAGGCTGAATGTGGAAAGCTGTGCACTGCAGCCTAATGATTTACTAAACATTATTATGTTAATCACACTAAAAAAAACTGGTGGCAGCTCATTTTGGAGGTATTAATGTTGACTGTGTCTGGTTTTTAGTCTAAATACTGAGATATAAATGAGTTGATGCTTTTTGTGCTCGTGTTGATGCTTACAGGAAGATGACAGGATAGTATAGGATTGATGGGATAGGTCGGATACTTTGAGGATGGAGGTTTGCGTTCAAACATGGTGGGAATGAAGTGTGGTGGTGATCCAGCAATTTACCACAGCGCTCGGAAAGCCTGAGCGCCGAATCCCTGAGATGTTCGATGTAATGAAAGGAGCAGAAAGAACCATCTGGCAAGGTGGGATTTAAGATAGACTGCAAACTCGGCGAAAAAAAAATAAATGAATCTTTAATCTGGACTTCTGAAGACGTCGAAGACAGTGGCTGATTGGCAGCGAGCTAATTTCAAAGCGCAGGGACGGACGGCCGCGCGGTTTGTTGTGCACGCACGCACGCACGCACGCCGGCGAGACGCACGGCGCGCCGCCTTTTTCGACTTGTGATGCACGTCGAGCGGCAGAATGAGTCACGCAGCACCGGCTCTCGCTCATTTGATTTCAAAGCCAACTCTCCCGTGTGTGTGTGTGTGTGTGTGTTTATGATTGCACAGGTAGTCATTCAGAAAATATACTTTAACTTGAAATACTTCATCTCTCCCTCTCTCTCTCTTTCTCTCACACACACACACACACACACGCTCAATCAAGAGAGCTCATTTGCAGCACACTTGCAGCCCCGAGTCAAACGCATTCCCATGTGTGAGGACTCAGCGTGGTTATGCGTTATAAATACATAGCTTGTATTTGCGGGCCTCAGGGGCTGAGGAGAGCAGCAGGAGGAGGAGGAAGAGGAGGAGGAGGGAGGGAGGTGGGAGGGAGCGCTCTGGTTTCTGTGGGAGTCTCAATGGGAAAGCGGCGCCGAGAAGAAAGAAATCCTGGTCCGAAGCGCCTCGTGCGTCCGCGGAGGCCGCTTCCCCCTCGCGGCTGTGGACTCCTCCTCAGCGCGGAGGAGATGCGCCTCTCCGAGCTGTGTGGCTCGACTTGGCTCCGTTCCCGCGGCGGATCCTGTGAATTTACGTCACACTCGGGTGGGAAATTCTACCCGGTACATTGCCATAAATATAAAACTAGCACTACATCAACATATGGGGCACTTAAGATAGACCGAGCAGTTGTCAAATTATCTAAGTGACTCGGACGTGCACTGCAGACATAACTTACCAGACATACTTGTGAATACACCAGAACACATGGACATTAAGGTCATTCTTCTTCTGTGTATGCTGAGTTAATTGTGTGTGTTGCGACTGTTTAATGTTGCGTTTGTGTCCATTAATATGACTTGGAAGTGAAAATAAGAACAGAAAAAGAGCAGAAAAGTAAAGTCCATATCACTACTACACACTATAAACACTATTAACTTGATAATATAACAGATTATGCTCTGTTTAGGAGTATTGGTGAAAGCGCGCATGACAAAAGTAGCATTAATTTGGATTTATTTACATTTAACAGTTGGCATTTTCCAGATACTAACACATTATTTAAACCTTAAAGCTTTTACAAAAACAAGAATCCGAGTTGCATGCCAATGTGGTATTACGCTAACAAAAAGTGTGTTTGAATAGCGTTTCAGCTCCTATTTACTGAGCATGTGCTGTCAGATTATGCATTTTAATAAACTAGAGGACATGGACAATATTTTTCTGTTCACACTGAGTTTGAAATTAGGTTCCATTGAAGTAACATATAGGTGGATGTTTTTAGCAGCTAATTAGCTGCCTAGCCTAGCCTCCATATATTTATTTGTTCCTAATATATTTTTAGGGTGAAATCTGTGAAATGATAAACGTTTGTCTGAATCCTGGCGTTTGTCGGATGTGATTTTTTCTTTTTTTTTTTTGAGTTTGCCCTCCAAAGTGTGATGAATGTTCAAAATGGCCGCCATGGGAATAAGGTTAATGGGCAGAGCAGGGCACTTTAACACTGTTCTCTTTCCCTCTCTCTCTCTCTCTCTCTCACACACACACACACACACACACTTGTCCTTGCCTTCTCATACACACATATACATAATCTCCCATGTCTCTCGCTATTCCTCGCTCTCTCACGTACACTCTCACACATAAAACCTCACACGTAGACTACTGTCTCTCTCCCTCTCTCTCGTTCTCTGTTACACACACACACACACACACACACACACACACCCATGCACAAAGGCAAACAGCTGAGGCGCTTCAACCCATTTGCAGGATGGAGCTCTTGGCTCCGCCGACAGTCTCCACATACCACGGCTGTGACTTGCAGGGCTGGCCTACATTCTCCATACGACACAATGCTATAAATACGGCTGTTATTGTCGCAGTTTGTCACAGGCCTGGCACATGGCCTTAAACTCTGGACAAGCTCTTGGCTGTAACAGCGGGACGGGGACGGGGGGTTCACAAGATCAAAAATGACTTCATTAGGAACCAAAGAAGTTCTCAGCGCTGGCTTAAATCTGCAGCTCTGAGCATATTTCTGCAATTGGGAACAAATGTGCTGTTGATGTGCGCTGTTAGGCCTGTTGTGATGAATGACAGTGACATCCACATAGTCAGAAAAATAGAAAAAAAAAACAACAAAAGTGGCTACCTCATATCTACCTCGTGTAGTTTTTTAATTAGCCAGTCATTTGGGGTCCTGCAGATTCAAACCTCTGCAAAATCATAACCCATGTTTATGTGTTTTGTCTTCCTAAATTGCCTTTAATTTCAGTGTATACCTAATGTACTGGTGCACAGGCCTGCAGTTAAACTTCCAAATCCAGACAAAATAGATCAAAAATAGACTTTGAATGCAGGTTTTACCGACGCACCACCCACATACACCGAGCAAAACGGTTGTAAACCAGACATATTTATATGGTTAATGATGTTTCGGGAGTTGACCAACTTAAAATAAACAAGGTGTGTAAACTACTCCACAGGCAAGAAAGTGGGTTAAACTGAGATTAGGATGTTTTATTCCTCCATTTACCTCTGCAATGTAAAATCTGAATATCATCAAATTAGGGTTATGCAAGGAATATTGCAAAATATACTATGTAGTTTGGAAAACTGACAAAATAAACGACTTGCAATATCCTGTGAGAATACTGAAGTGATACCATAGGTGTTTTTTCCCCCCTGAAGGGTAAGTACATTAATGTCAGTGAATGCTCACTGTTGAGTGCCATACACACGTTGTAAGTCCCTATATATAGAGATAAAAGCAGATTTTAAAAAATACATTAACGTCCAGTTCACCAAAAAGTCAATGTTCAGTGCCTCAAGCAGACTACAGCACTCTGTACTGGAATATTACAGGAATATTACAGGAGTATTATAAGTTACTTTGAAGGCAGTGGCGTTGTGGCCAAACTCCTGCGCAACGCCCCGCCCCTTTACCCGCACGGACCAATCCGCGCCGAGATGGGTGAGAAAACAAAGCGTGCGATTGGACGAGGGGCGAGGGAGGGGAGTTTCAAGGCGCCCCCTGCAATGGAAGTGAACGCGGTGAATAGCAGGGGGCGCCTGGAAACCGGCGCAGACCGAGTTGAGTGTGTGGAATCACTCTGATTAGTCTCCTCACTCTTGCGGACCTCGCCGAGGGGAAAAATAACTAATGGAGTGGCAGATGTGGTTTTAAACTAACGCCGACTAATGTATTAACAAAGAAAACTTTTTTACCACTCGCGTTTGGACACTTTGGTGAGGGGGAAAGTGCTGCGGAGTTGCCGGGAGAGTCGGATTTCTGTGCATGGCTGACGAGGACACTTGGAAGAAATTACTTTACATCGGCGCCTCCTGCATTTTTTTTTTCTCCACAAAACCCCAAATTAAGGTCAGTGGACTTCCAAGAGTCGAGAACTTTTGCCTTTACTCATCTCGCCTGTGAAATTTAAGGGATTTAATTCACTAGTCGCGGACTAAGAGTGGATTTGGAGTATGAATAAATCCCGTAATCCACCATTTTCTTGGAGAGTTGTGGAAACTGCCGTGGAATAATAAGGAATGCAGCAGTAAACAGCGCGCCTGACTCCAGTTTTACGCACATTTTGCCCGCACGTCGTCCAGGGACCGGGACTTTTTTCTTTAAATCTGTAAAAAATAAACCTTTTTATTTTTTGGAGACCCTCTACGAGTCTCCGTGAACTCCTCGACTTTTTTTTCCTTCTTCTCCGGGCTTGCTATCATGGCGGTAGGGGGAACCTGGCGGTGCGTTTGGATAACGGGCTGCGCTCTGGCGATTGCGCTCCTCTGGCAGCCGTGTGCCAGCCAGTACCACGGCGAGAAGGGCATTTCCATACCGGAGCACGGCTTTTGCCAGCCCATTTCCATCCCCCTGTGCACGGACATCGCCTACAACCAGACCATCATGCCCAACCTGCTGGGGCACACCAACCAGGAGGACGCAGGGCTGGAGGTGCACCAGTTTTACCCGCTGGTGAAGGTCCAGTGCTCCATGGACTTAAAATTTTTCCTGTGCTCCATGTATGCACCCGTGTGCACCGTTCTGGAACAGGCCATCCCGCCCTGCCGGTCCCTGTGTGAGAGGGCCAGGCAGGGCTGCGAGGCACTCATGAATAAATTTGGTTTCCAGTGGCCGGAGAGGCTCCGCTGCGAGAACTTCCCAGTCCACGGAGCCGGGGAGATCTGCGTGGGTCAGAACACATCCGACACCGACATCCCCACGTCGGACCCGACCCCCAACCTGCCCGATCTCATGACCCTGCCCCCGCTTGTGGGCCGCCCTCCCCAGCCCTTCTCCTGCCCCCTGCAGCTCCAGGTCCCATCCTACCTCAACTACCACTTCCTGGGCGTGAAGGACTGCGGCGCTCCCTGTGAGGCCTCCAAGCCCAACGGACTCATGTATTTCCGCGAGGAGGAGCTGAAATTCGGCAAACTGTGGGTCGGCATCTGGTCCATCCTGTGTTGTGTGAGCACTCTTTTCACCGTGCTCACCTACCTGGTGGACATGAGGCGCTTCCGCTACCCCGAGAGGCCAATCATCTTCCTGTCTGGGTGTTACTTCATGGTGGCGGTGGCGTACACCGCTGGCTTCCTGCTGGAGGACAAAGTGGTGTGTATTGACAAGTTTAAGGAGGACGGCTACAAGACGGTGGCCCAGGGCACCAAAAAGGAAGGTTGCACCATTTTGTTCATGATCCTGTACTTCTTCGGCATGGCCAGCTCCATCTGGTGGGTCATTCTTTCACTCACCTGGTTCCTGTCCGCCGGGATGAAGTGGGGCCATGAGGCGATCGAGGCCAACTCCCAGTACTTCCATTTAGCAGCTTGGGCCGTCCCGGCGGTCAAAACCATCACCATCCTGGCCATGGGGCAGGTAGACGGCGACCTGCTCACCGGCGTGTGCTATGTGGGCATCTACAACGTCGACGCCCTGCGTGGCTTCGTCCTGGCGCCGCTGTTCGTCTACCTCTTCATCGGCACCTCCTTCCTCCTGGCGGGCTTCGTGTCGCTCTTCCGGATCCGCACCATCATGAAGCACGACGGCACCAAGACGGAGAAGCTGGAGAAGCTGATGGTGCGCATCGGCGTGTTCAGCGTGCTGTACACGGTGCCCGCCACCATCGTCATCGCCTGCTACTTCTACGAGCAGGCCTTCCGCGAGCAGTGGGAGCGGACGTGGCACATGCAGACGTGCAAGCGCTTCGCCGTGCCTTGCCCGGCCGGCAACTTCGCGCCGATGACGCCGGACTTCACCGTGTTCATGATCAAGTACCTGATGACCATGATCGTGGGCATCACGTCGGGCTTCTGGATCTGGTCGGGGAAGACGCTGCAGTCGTGGCGCCGGTTCTACAAGAGACTGAGCAACAACAACCAGGGGGAAACAACAGTGTAGAGCTGTGAAACCTGAGAGGACGCAGGCCGGGGTTGGGGGTTGGGGTTTGGGACTGGGGGGCGAACGCCAAGGAGTCCCATAAGTGGGGTTGAATTAAAACCCGAGCATTTACTTGGACATATTGTGGACATTGGACTCTTAAAAAAAAAAAAAAAAAGAAGCGTGTTGTTTTGTGGAGAATGTCCCGTCTGGCTCAATGAGCCTTTGACTGAGCCTTTTGTTCGCTAAGGGGACGGATGGAAATCTGGCATGTGGCTTCTCTGAATCCTCTTTCAAATCCTCAGACAGAGCAAGAACTCAGTGGTACGATTGAAACATGAGTACGAACCCTCGAGGACCACATTGTGCCATGTCCAAAAAGACTTATTTTTATATTTGATCTGCAGTCACAATGACAATGTCTGTTGTTTTTTTTTTCTACTTGCCCCAAATGATATACCCACATCTTTAGCTGTTTTATTTGTTCATATTTGTACACTAATTGAAGAGAGAAACAGGATTATGAGCCCTTGAGAGATGAAACCATTGTGTCTGTGCCATTTCATGTCTTTTTTCCCCCCTCCTCTTTTTTTCCCCCCATATTTCCCTTTTGTTCGGAAAGACATGTTCAAGGTTTTTGGAATGTGTTTTCTCCATCCTCATGTTTCTGTTCGCTGTTTTGCTGCTGATTTTCACTCAACACGGTTCAGCAAACCCACCCCCTTCCCCCACATCCCCAAAACAATCACATGTCCCAGGACGAGCTGGTTTAAGAAAACTCAATTATGGTCACGCTTGTGTCAAAAGTTGAAAGGAAAGAAGCAAAACTGCCTCATTTATAGGTCAGCATATTTTGTAAATATACTCTCTGAGAAGAACTTATGTATTTATGAGAATTTTAAAATCATGTTTTAAACAATTTTTTTTTGTCATTTTTTTCTGATGCTACATGGCTTGTACCTGTACAGTTTTACAGAATAAAATGTTACAGTTTTTAAAATGTGCATCCTCTCGACTGTCATTGGGCAAAGTTTTGGTGTTTGCTTGCAGCTCCGCTTTGACCGAGGGTAACCTGCCATAGAGATCAGGGTAATGACATATTGTGGACCATGTCGACAGTGTCATGAGGTTTTGGTTTGAGTGCCTGTACAGATTTTTAAGTTTGTGTTTCAGCGCTTTGTTTGCAGATTCCATAGCTTTACTCTTGGCCGCAGTGAGCCTGTATTTTGGGGGGTAAAAAAACATCAATACAGATATTTATTCTGGCAAATTACCACGGTGGTTTATGCTAAAAGGGAGTATCAGTGCAAAAGTAGTCTTGCTCTGTCTCGGCGATGCCTCCAGACGGCTGATCCCTACTTTCCTGCTGAAATTTGATCCCTTTTTTTCTGACTGCTTTTTTTTTTTTTTCCAGCCCTCCTCCTTTTGTCCTGGCCCCTACAAAATGTTGGGAGTAACAAGGCAACCCTCTCTGTGCTTGTGTGTGTGTGCAACTGGAGAAGTGTAACTTAACAGGTTATTATTACCGCCCGGAAAAAGTATGGAAAACGGATTTTGATCGCTTCCAGGTCTGGAAAAAGTTTGGGAATTGCACAGGGAAAAGTGTAGAAAAGCGTTCCTGTTGTTACCCTGGTGCATATAAATCAAATTTGTGCAGTTGCAGGCCCAGTTTCCTCTCACATTGTGTAATGTGATAGTGTAAGTGGTTAAAGAATCATTACCTCGCCTCTATCAGCAACACAGCCAATATGAAATGCGTCATAATTCAAAGATTTGCTGCAGGAGATGGTCCTCTGACAGAAACTGGCTGCGGGCTGGAGTCACAGGGCCGACGCTCTCTCCGGGGAGCGGACATTAATTTATTTAAACCCGTCTAGCCCGGACACAGAAGCCTCCATTGAGCGGAAGTGAGGGACATTATTACCTATGGGAGCCCGCTCTAATCCGTGTCATGCTACGACTAAAACCCATCGCTTAACTCTGCCAGTTCACAGCCAGCTTTCTCCAAACACCCGGGGTCAAAGATTCCTTGTAAGTCTGGCGCTGTAACCGGAGATCCTCGCCATCCGTTCACATGTTCACCACTTAACACAATGGCGGAATATGGTCCAAAAAAGCCACCGCCGTATGCAAATGTCCCCTGTGCACCCGGAGCGATGCTGCATGGCGGAGAAGTGCGAAAAAAGCAAGGCGTAAAGAGCCAAGGAGCAAACAAGAGAGTATTTTCATAGGGTTTCCGACAGGCCTTGAAAATCCTTTTTAAAGCTTGTGGATTTGAGGGGAAAATATACACACACACACACACACACAAAAAAAAAAAAGCTTCTGGAAATGAATGAATGACCTTGAAAGGACTTTTTTGTGGCACAGCATAGCATCCAAATTCACCAATACACCTCAAATCTGTGGATTTCAGAAACGTCTCGTCCAGAGGGAAAACTGTGATGGAGACAGTATTGGTTTTTTTTTTTTTTTTTTTTTTTTACAAGCAGTGATTTCATGGGTAAAAAATTAGGCCTCTGAGTTCTCGGATTTTGACCTGAGTCACGCTGAAGGTCGACGAACTTGATGTCAGGGAGGCGGAACAACAGGAAGACGAGCGGAGAGCCGAGGGAGGTGCGACGCTGCAGCCATTTTATTTATTTGATTTGTTAATCTGTCCCTCGGCCGCAGCGCTGGCCTGCCCGCGCCTTTTCACAGCTCTCCTTTACTCGCCGCGCGTCTTGTTCCCAATGTGTTGCGGTCAGAGAGCTCGGCCTCACTTAAATAAAACACAGTAAAACAAAACTTGCAAACTAATGTGAATTTTGAGACATGGTTGTTTCAGGTCCGCAGCCAAAAGGTGGGAAACTCACACCGGCCGCTCGCCGAGCTCTGTTTGGAGTTTGCCTACGCTACATTTGAACCACTTTGGTGTGTAAATAACCACGATGTGGAGGTTTTTCGCCACTCGCCACTGAAAAAGTTCACTCCCCACCTTGGGCACGGTCGCCTTTGAAAGCTTTAAACCAAAATCCAACAGGAAAGAAAACACTCAAAAGCGACTTGAAGGTCATTATTTAGCATTTCTAAGGTGGAGGGGGATGTGATCGGCGTCCAAAATTAACACCTGCCGAGCGCCGAACACCTGTAAAATTTGCTTTGGTGGATAAATCAATCAGTCGCGAGGGGCATGATAACATTTTAACACCTTGGGTTGTAATTGAGCTCGGCGGTGACGGATTACAAACTTGTCCTTGACTCTACACGGGGGGAAACGGCGCCCAAAAACAGCGAAGGATGACACGCCGGGATGAAAAATGTGCATTAATCACCGGCGAGGTAAAAAAAAAAGAAAAAAAAGTGAGTATCCCAGACAAGACGGTGGCTGTGAGTAATGCCGCGGCCTCGTCTGGGTCATCAGGCTTATCTTGCACGAAACAGGCCGAGGAAAACACCCAAGATAGGAGTGGAACCAACGAGCCGGACAAAGAAATGTCGACTTGCAGCTCGTTGCCGTTTCGATTTGACTCTGATTCATCTCTCTCTCTCTCACACACACACCCTTCCCCCCCCTCCCTCCCTCTCTCTCTCTCTCTCTCTCTCTCTCTCAGTCTCTCCTGGCTGGCCCACATCTGGTAATGTTTTGCCAATGTGAGGTATCCCAGTCTTGGAAATGTGATCTCCTGCATGCAGAGGCTTAACCCAGGCCCGGGGACCTTGGAACTGACAGGGGCTCTGTTTACCGCCCTGACCCCTGTCCCTCTCTCTCTCTTTCTCTCTCTTTCTCTCTCGCTCGCTCTGTTTCCCCTATCCTGTCACTGGTCAATGACTCTCCCCCTTTCTCCCTTCCCTCGTCTCTCTTTCCCCCCCTTTCCTTCCCTCGCCTCCTCCTCCTCTTCCCGTCCCTTCCCCCGTTTTACTCCCGACTCTCCTCCCCTCCTCGGGCCTCCGTGAAATCAGACTCTGTCCAAATAAATATTCTCCTGGTAAAGCATGTTTCAGGCGGCGACCCCCTTCCCCACCTCCCGCTCCTCCCCCTCCAACTCCCTGCGTCGACATATACATTCACCTTCCTTCTCCAGTATTTCAATTTTCTTGGCGTATTTTCCAAAAAAAAAAACCCTGATGCTCGCTTTGACAGAGTGATCTCCGGGACGAGGTGAAGGCGCTTTCATGAGATGTTATGAGTCATCATCTGAAGGCCCTCTGTTTATGTTGCTGGGGATAGTGTTTTGGAAATATCTGCAAATGAGCCCAAGGTAGCAATTTAATTCCCCCCCCACCGCCGCCGATATGGATAGTGTGTGTGCAGAGTTTTTTTTAGAGATTTCTCAGACTGACACAACTTGCACTTTAGAGTTTGGGAGAGGTGCTTGAGTTTTGGAGTCGTGATGTCTCCGGGTTGTTGCCGGGCTTGTTTTTGGTTCGAAATAGCCGCCGCCGCCACCGCTTTCACTTTCTCCCCTGATACAGCAGATAGTAGCATGTAACTATGAGGCCTCTCTCTCAGGGCGCAGTCAAATTTAACAGCCTTGAACAGTCACTCGATTGTAATCGCCTCACTCCTTTTCAAAAGTGGGATTACACCGCCCTCTGCTGGTGAGGAACCATTTCTCACTCCACAAGGTTTGAGGGAATGATCACAAACATATCCTCCAGGAAAAAAAAAAGTGATCCAACTGGATGAAAATCTGGGGTGAAAATTGGGCATTTCAAAATAAAACACAGCACAGGGTGACATGAAAGTGAGTTTTCACGGTCTGTGGTCACTTTGTCTCTGTTTTCTGTTTTGCTTTGACATATTCGGACATTCTGAGGTCTAAAATCATCTGTTTTTATGCTTAAACAGACGTCTTTGTGTTGTTAATCTGTAATTGCGATCTGATTGTTTGTGGTCCTTGTCTGTAACAGTTGATGTTCTCTTACAAAAAGAGATTTCGATCTCAATGAGGCTTTACCTGGTTTAATAAAAGTTAAATGAAATACATGAATTAGGTTACAGAGTTTCTGTTCCTGAAGATTTAGATCTGGATCTAATAATCTGTTCCAAGCCTTCATGGGATTTATTTCTGTCTTTGGCTGAGCAAGTAAAATCCTGGATAAATTTAATAACCAAAAATCTGGGTAATTTTGACTCCAGCTAGAGGAGTGGCTTGACAAAATGACAGACAGTTTTAGAGGAATTACTTGAAACCTCAAGAAATAAAGGGTTAATGAAACTATGCTTGCAAAACCTGATTTAAAGAACTGTACCAGTGAGTTTGAAATTGAAATTGAAATTTATTTATTTGGATAAACCCCTTGAGATGCATCATCTCGTTTTCGAGGAAGTCCAGACATATAAACAAACATGAACCCAACAATATACAGAATACACAGAAACAAAACCAATAAACAGAAAACAAGACAATACAATGACAAATAATAACATAAAAAAAAAAAAAGAGGCAAAAGACAAGCCACAGTTAACATCATGATGACATTAGGACAATACAACCATAACATGGCCACAGTAGCCAATACTGAAATACCAAACAACAGCAATTAAATTCACCAAATCCTGGGGATCAAGGAGCTTCAATGAAAGCAAGAGCAGGCCACCTTAAAGTGAGAAGACAAAGAACTCTTAAATATAACAAACGAAGAAATAGATCTGATATTGGAAGGTAAGTTATTCCAGTCTGTTGGTGCTTTAAACATAAATGATCTTCTGCCAAAAGATTTATTAACACTAGGAACAATAAAATAAAGATGGGTAGAATGTCTAATATGATAAGTTGATGTATACGGTATAAGAAACTGCTGTAAATAAGGTGGATAATTAAAGTAAATACATTTATAGATAAGTTTTAACCAGTGAATGTGTCTTCTCACTTTCAAAGACAGCCAGTTGAGTCTATCATACATCGTGCAGTGATGGGTGAAGTAAGGGCAACCAAGGACAAATCTACAGAGTTTTACTAGTTTACTACAATTATCCACAGTTATCAGCATTTTACACTGCAAAAAACCATTCTGCAAATCATGCAGGGGTACTAAAAATTTCCCCAGCATATAATCAAAGTCCATTTTCCAGTTTGAACTTTTGGTTTGGTTTTTGGTTTAATTTCTCCAGCAGATGGCCACAGAGAGCAGGATTAACTGCTGTCCAAATCCAGATTTGGAAGTCCTGATCCTGTTATCTGGCTCATTAGTATCCAATCTGGCAAAGGTTTGAAAAACTGAGATTATTTTGATTCTGTGTATCTGTATATGGGATTAAATTATCCAGACCATTCTGACACAAATTAAAAACTGGACTCAGGTGAACACCAGCAACTTTTAAGGGGCCACAATTCACAGAAAAACATACTGAAGTGTCCGTGTGTCTGACTGTGCAGGCTTGGACTGAAGCTGCAGATATCTGGTTTCATTATCTATAAATTTGGTTTCTGAGTGATTTGTTCTTGTCTGTGTGGCAAAGCCTCTCAAACAACATTTATACACTAAAACTTACAACAATAAATCGCAATAATCACAATAAATCCCCAGACTAAATAATTAGCTATTAATAACTGTCAGTTAATGTAATAGCATATATTAAGAGCAACAACAAAATAACATGTGTACTGCAGGTATATTACTTTTTATTAATATAATTACTATGACTATTTCAACTGTTGCCGTGACGACTGAAGCGACCATAACAGCTACTTTTCCAAATATCACCGTGAGAGCAACTGGTGATACTAACTATGGAGAAGAAGGAGAAGAAGAAGGAGAGCATCCGTCCCATGACAGATAAGTGTTTTTTGACTTTTCCATGACTTTTGCAGCACTCGGTGACTGTTTTGAACTGAAGCAAAGCATCATTTGAGATCTTCTTGTTGCTGTGTGTCTAAAGAGCCTCTTTAGCTGCAGGTGTTCTGTGTTGCTGACCTTTTCCCCTCTGAATGTGTGTGTGTGTGTGTGTGTGTGTGTGTGTGTGTTGCTGCATGGATGTGGCTCCTGTCTGTAGGTCGGCAGCCAAGCTCTGTCTCCCTGCTGTCCTCAGTCCAGCTCCCCCTGCTGGCCCTGCTCACTCCTGCACCTTCCACGCCCATTAGCTTTGCTGCATTCCTGCATTAATGCACCTTATTGTCTCCTGGCTTTATGAAGTCCTGGAGCCTAAATAATGTCCGTACACACCCACCCAGCGTCTTCAGTTTTAGGAAACCTGTGTAACACCTGGCCAGGGGCTGCAGGTGAGAAAAGCCTCTGACACATTTACAGTCATGTGTTTATTAATGTGCACTGTCCAAAATGAAATACAAATCTGTTGGTGATAAAACATCAGGTACAGACCGTTAAACATCTTAATGTGACTTGGAGATCAACAGGTGAGGGGAGGGGCACAAAAGGAGAGGGGCTCCAGTCACAGCTCTCCAGTATCAACCATAAACCACAAATCAGACAAACATGTTCTAAACACTTTCAGGTCAGAGTTTGTTTCTGAGAAACTGGCAGCTAAACCACAACAGAAGAACCAGATAACCACAAACCAAATGCAGGGTGGAGCGGCTCAGTGAAGGTGGAGCTGAAGGTGTGCAGGAGTGTCAGTCCGTCAGAAGAGACTCTGTAGAAGGACAGAGTCCCAGCAGAGCAGTCCAGATACACTGCTACTCTGTCAGATCCACGGGGACGGACAGAGATGCTGGTGGACTCACGGTTGTGACTGGCAGTGTAGCTGTGATCATTATCACGGCACTCCAGACTCCAGGACTGATTATTGTATCCAAGCTCAGAGTCATCAACACTTCTTGTGATTCCTCTGTAAGTCACTGCTATAGAAACCCTTCCTCTCCACTGGACCTCCCAGTAACATCGCCCAGTCAGAGCTTCTCTACACAGAACCTGAGACCACAGGTCAAATCTGTCTGGGTGATCAGGATATGGCTGCTCCTTTCTCACCGTCGTCACCTTCCTGTTGTCCTCAGACAGACGGAGCTCTCTGCTCACTGTGTTTGGATCCAGTGTGAGATCACAGGCATCTGATGGGGAGAAGACACACAACACACCTCAGAAAGCATCATTCACTCACACTCTCTTGGCTCTCATAAGGTTATTATAGTTTTGCATTTTTCATTAGTTTTTATTTTTAATGTCATTTTACACTTTGTGTTTTCAGTTTGAGTTTGGTTTGAATTCATTTTTAAAGAGGATTTGCTTGTTTAGTCTTTTGTTTAATGCTAATTTTTTGTTGAGTTTGTAAGGCAGATTTCATATCCACCCAAAATACCAGAGAAAAACAAATACATATCAACAATTAAACAAATGACACTTTTTTTTCTCCTTTGTCTCCTTCAGGTTTTTTCCTCTTATATCTCCCTCTCTTTTTCTCTACCCCTCTCTGTCCTTGCCTACCACCTACCCAGATAGCAAAATACAGTGATTCAACATTGAATTTTGGTCAAATTGGTTAGTTTTGGTTGAGGTTGATAAATCTATGTTGATTCAATGTTTAATTACAGCTACCATTTCAACATTTGAAAAAATGTTGTTGAATCAGCATTGTATAGATGCTGGTTTTTCAATGTTGAAATGTCAACATTAAATAGACATGGTTTCAATGTATGGTATGCTGTGCATCTGTGCCCCCGCCCCCCACCCCCGCAGGGGTAGGCGTGCCGTGGGAAGCTCGCGAGACCTGCTCTCTCCTGAGACTGCAGGAGACCCAAAAGAGTAAAGTGGGGCGGCACGGTGGTGCAGTGGTTAGCACTGTCGCCTCACAGTGAGAAGGTCCTGGGTTCGATTCCCACCCAAGGTCCTTTCTGTGTGGAGTTTGCATGTTGTCTGCGTGGGATTCCTCCCACCGTCCAAAGACATGCAGGTTAGGTGAATTGGAGAAGCTAAATTGCCCCTAGGTATGACTGTGTGTGTGAATGTCAGTGTCTGTCTGTCTGCCCTGTGATGGACTGGTGACCTGTCCAGGGTGTTTCCTTGCCTTCGCCCTATGAGCGCTGGGATAGGCTCCAGCACCGTCGTGAGGATAAGTGGTTTAGAAGATGAATGAAGAGTAAAGTGATTATTTTGGGCTTGAATGAGGCGAATTTAAAACCTACAGATGAAGGTTGAAAAGTGATGTAATGGTCCTTTAATAATAACATTGTTGCAATGTAGAATCAATGTAATTTCAATGTATTTATAGATGAATCAATATTGATTCAATGTTCGGATTGATTGACAATTCTACATTATTTCAATGTTGAACATAATATAGTTGAATAAATATTGAATCAATGTTGAGACTGATTGAAAATTCAACATTATTTCAATGTTGATCATAACAAGCGCTTTCAATGTTATTTTCAACGTCTGACATCAACGTTGATTCAATCTTAAGCCATGACCATATCTCAATGTTGATTCAATGCATTTTTGCTTTCTGGGTACCCTCATCATACACCGCACCCCCCATACACACACACACACACACACACACACACACACACACACACACACACACACTAAAAGTAAACTACAATTGATTTGAAGTTTTTTTCTGGTTCTTTCTTTCTCTCCACATCTGTACAGTCCTGTCTTCTCCTTTTCTAATATGTTTTCTAATGTTGTCACTCTCTGCACTCGACTTGTTCACCTTTCTTTCACTAATAAAGGAAAAAAAAATACCAGGCTTATGTATGAGGTAAATCGACAGAGGAAAACTCATTTTTCTCTGTAATTTTAAAGTTGTTTTTTGTCATTGTAGCTTTGATTGGACTCAGCAGAGAGAGACAGGAGAGGCCGGGGAGAGAGACAGGCCGCCCTGCAGCAAAGGGCCTGAGGTGGGATTCAAACCCACGACTCAGCCTGGACAAGCTGGAGCTCTGCAGCACGTGAGCTCCCAGGGCGCCCAGGTTTCTCTCCTGTCAGCTGATTTTAGCTGCTTTTGGAAACACACACACACATATAGTTTCAGCTCGCTCACATTTTCTCTAAAGCCTTGTTTGGATTTGTACTGTGTGTGTGTGTGTGTGTGTGTGCTTGCTCATACTGTCTCAGTACTCACATCCTCTCAGGCTGCCAGCTGGAATCCAGTCTTTTACATGTTCCAGCCTGTAGGGATGAACACAAAACCATCATCCTCTTCATCATCATCATCATCATCATCATCATCATCATCATCACCTGCAGGTCAACTCGAGCACATGATCCCAACACACTGTGGCTGCTCTGATTGGCTGATCTCTCTCTGTCTGTCTGTCCAGTCCTGAGGCCACTGAGCACTTTGGACATTTCCCAGGAAATGCTGCCTGCACTGACTCCACCCCTCTAGGACTGACTCCACCCCTCTACTGACCTCAGAGGACTGGCTCCACCCCTCTACTGACCTCAGAGGACTGACTCCACCCCTCTACTGACTGAGAGGACTGACTCCACCCCTCTACTGACCTCAGAGGACTGACTCCACCCCTCTACTGACCTGAGAGTCTTCAGGCTGCAGTTTGGACTCTCCACCAGAGCAGACAGCAGCTCCACTCCTGAATCCTGCAGCTGGTTCTCACTCAGGTCCAGCTCTGTCAGATGGGGGTTGGACTTCAGAGCCGAGGCCAGAGAAGCACAGCAGCTCCTTGTCAAGCTGCAGTACTTCAGTCTGAATGAAGAATAAAAAATAAACTCTAAGACCAGAAGAGTGCAGATGTGTGTCAGGCCTCGCTCACAGAGCTGCGTCTGATTGGCTGCTTGTCTCTGAAGAGCAGCAGCCTGACAGCTGGAGCTCAGACTAGGGGTGGGAACGTGGACAAAAAATTCTAAACGTGTACACGCACCGTATAATTGCGTGTACACGTGTCTTCAGAGTTGGTGGATTTTGACTGCTATTCAACCACTAGAGGGTGCTGTCACCAATCAAATAACACAGTTGCAACCGCAACCCCAATTAAGTTGTTAATTGCTTCACTTCGTGGCTTGTCACATTTTCTGGATATGAAATCCTTCATGCTAGCTGCTGTTGTCGTCCTCCACTCGCTCTGACGCCGTTCTCTGTCCTCAGGCTGCTCAGGTGTTTCCACTGCAGCTGAATTACCATCGAGCCTGAGCTGCTACCCTTAAAAACTAAAGAGGCTTTCACATAGCACACGGTTTGGGCCGTGCTCTGCACTGGGTTAGGGTTAAGGTTAGTTAAGTTAAAATTTTCAACTTGGGCACAGCGCGCACATGGGTGGCTGCACCGGCCGAGGTCTGCACCGTGTGCGCGCTGTGTGAAAGCCGCTTCATTCAGCGCGACACACTTGACAGTGTTTCCACTTCTGTTTCTTTGAACAGCTGCTAAACAGAGCTTCTACTTTTGGTGGATGCCATCGCGCTCGTGAGTGAACTTAAAGTCACATAATGAAAAAAACACAACGTGTACACGGTTAGTGTTTTTTTCTAAACGTTTATGATTGGCGTGTACAAGTCCCACCCCTAACTCAACCCACTTCCTGTCTTTTAGGAATGGAAAGAGTCTTGTGCTGTATCTTCATGCAAGCATGGGCTCAACATTTTCCTCCAATCAGGGCGCTGCAGAACAGAGTCAACACCGGTCAAACTTCCTGTCAGTCTTTCTGTTTCCATAATTCCAGATTTGAAGCGTCACTCCTCAGTGAACTGGCTCCTTGAGCTCTGAGAGCTTTTTCTACTTCACTGTCTAGTTATTATTATGGATTTGCCATGTTTTCTAGCAGCCTGCTCACACTGATACAGCTATTCATTTTTGTAAGAAAACGAAAATACTAAACAATAATAGGCTAATTATTCCTAAATAAATGAATATGTTGTTATTTGAAAGTCTGGTCCCCACAGTGTCTGCCTAAAAAAACTCTGGCCTTTGGACAAATGGAGTGGATGAGCCCTGATGTGTTTGATTTTCTTCCTCACATCACAGCAGAGATCTGGAACAACGGCTCACCAGCTCTTTTTGGCAGAACTCATGTGGCTCCTGACCAGAGGTCGCGTTAACCGAATATTTTCCGTCATTGACGGGTTTTTTTAAACGGTGACGGAAAAATCTGAAGGCCATCTGTCATTTTGACAGATTGCAATTCACACCCCTGACCACTTGGTGGCAATAACAGGGCTGATAGCAGTCCGGCGCCGTGCCAGATCTCCGGCGTACCGGTGTGAGTGCGGAAAAAAAGAGGGTTCGGCCAGCTTTATCTAACAGACATTTCTCTGGATCCAATAGAAGCACAGCTTTCGTTCTCAGCCACACTAACAATAGGCTTACTAGCCAATCAGAAGTAGGGCTGGGGCGGGACTTGGGTGTTGACAATCAGGCGCTCCATGTGGCGTCGAAAGTGAGCCTCGTTAGCCTTCAGTGACGCACATAGACATATGCCGGTATGTCTATGTGACGCACTGCAACCCACAGGATGGACCGCAGGTTCATGAAGCCCGGGGAAGACAGCAAAGACGTCTCTTACACCGATGATGTCGGCGCCGACAGGATTCAGCATGCGTACTTTACATATCGATATCTCCTAGACCTCCTAGAAAAAAAAAAAAAAATGTCGGGAACTGGAGAAACGGAGCTTTGCGCCTATATACAGTGCCATTACGGTAACTCCGTAGGACTACTGACACTTTGACCGTCCAGTCACAGAAGAGTCCCCGGTGTGTCACTTGTTTGTAATAAGAGCTTCTCATACCGTAACTCCTGAACCAATGGTGCGATCAAAGAAAAATCCGTCAGTTTCTGAGAGCAGAGAACCGGAGCTTTCCGATGGTGTGCAAAAACACTCAGTCATTGCACAATTCTGACAATTCTACAACCATAGAAAGCAAAATAAATCAAGGCGGATTTAGTTTAATTGCAGGGTTAATAAGAATAAATGGCGATGGGCTTGGAATGGCAATAGATAGTTACAAGATAGTTAATATTTCAAATAATGTATATATGTTATGAAATTTGCCGCATACAAAATGTCACGGCAGTTGAGTGTCAGAAGTTTCTTTAAATGGATACGGTTTTTATATTCTGTTCAGCTAACTTTGGACTGAATATTAATTAAAAATGAATGAAAAAGAAATGCTATTGAATATGTCCTTATCATTTAAAAAATTAAAGTGACTGGTAAAAATAGATTATGACAGGATTTTTATGACCCTGTCAGTCAAAATGACAGACAACAAAAAAGTCTGGCGCAACCTCTGCTCCTGACAGAAACTGAGTTTCAAACACACAAAAACACTCCAATCTAAATTAAGAATAAGGTTCTCTCTCTCTCTCTCTCTCTCTCTCTCTCTCTCTCTCTCTCTCTCTCTCTCTCTCTCTCTCTCTCTCTCTCTCTCTCTCTCTCTCTCTCTCTCTCTCTCTCTCTCTCTCTCTCTCTCTCTCTCTCTCTCTCTCTCTCTCTCTCTCTCTCTCTCTCTCTCTCAAATTCGCTTTATTGGCATGCATGTTTGAAAAATAAAACACAGTTGCCAAAGCATCAATCAATAAAATAAACAAAAGCAAAACAAATATATTCCATAGGTTCAAAATTCACAAATTCTTTACATTGTAAACAAAACATATTGAAAAGGAAATGAACATATAGGCTACAGATGATATTAAAAAAAAAAAAAAAAAAAAAAAATCAAATCAACAATATTACTAATATTACTAATGATGATTTATACATGTTGATATATATGAAATGTGACTATATTTTGTTATTATGGAAACATCATATAGTCAAGGAATTCTAATTAACATTCACGTTCTCTAGTTTCATGGCAGAGTCTTACATATTGTGCAGCGAGCTGTGTGAATTGTGGATTTTCTCCCAGACAGAGTTTTAACAGTTCATCCCATGTTTTCCCCTGATATGATGGGTCTGCTGCTGTAACCTGCTGTATGAACGTCTCTCTCAAAGTTTGGTACAGTTGGCAGGAGAGGAGAAAGTGGGCCTCTGTTTCTATTTCCCCTGATAGTCCATGGGCCAGAGACCAATATTTCACTATTCGGTACCACTCAAAGGGACGAAGGCTAGTTATATTTTTTAAATAGATACATGTCTGTAGATTATATTTTTGTATGATAGCCTTTCTAGGTGAGTAGCTAAATCTTGGTTATCAGCTCATGAAGTGAACTACCCCCTAAGGAAAATTGCATATTAAACGCAGGTGCATTACCTAGTTTACACTCATGGTTAGGTATTTTCTCAGTGTTCAATAATAGTGTGTTTGGTATCATTTTAAAGGGGACTCTCTAAGCTCTCATTTAAACCCAATTGTGAAGGTTTGTGACAAACATGGACGTCACTGCAGCTCCTCAAACCAACAAAAGTATACATTTTTTCACAATTTACGCCTAAACCTTGTTCTTTCTTTCTGCACTGTGCCATCTAGGAACACCAGAGACACAAAATACAAGTACTACAATACTCAGCTGTCTGTAAGCTTTCAGAAAATGTACAACATACCCATATTATTTTATTGTGAGAATTCAATATTTAGGCTAAGGCGGCAGTGGCCATCTTAGGAACCTGGCGAAAAGCTTGAATAAAGATGGAACTGGGACATTCCAGAATTTGAGGACATTTTCTGTCCCACCCATGAAAATTTCAATAATCCTTGCACAAAATACTACAACATGCACTTGTTTTGTAAATTATACTTTTCCTGAGACAAAATGTAAATATAGTTATAGAAAAGTGGTTTCAAAAGATTATTCTAAATACCAAATAGGTCTCTATCACCCCCTATATGGCATTTTTCTCTTGTCCCACCTTCATGGTGACCAGGTTACATATGAAATATAATGGTTAAAAAAAGTTTTAAATCTACTTTTTTTTGGCAAGATTTTGTTGATATGTGTCTCTTGAAATTGTTAAAACAATTTAGTGAATTATAAACTTATTTTAAACAATAATAATTATGCACTTAAATTGTGTCCCACAACATGCGCGCAACCCTGTTACCGAAACCTATTTAGCCTGCAGAAGAAGAACAAATACAGTGAGTCAGATGACTCTGCAGAAATGACATCATCAAGGCATTTGCTAACGCCATGGGTAGACCAAAGGTAAGTCCTCTCTTTTATTTTTCATATTTTTCCAATCTTTTCAGCCTTGATTAAGTGTGTCACTCTAGCCAATGCAACCCTGTTACTCATATTCTCAGAAAAAAACAAATACATTTTAAAGTTTTCCTTTTTTATTTATATAAGTAAGTTTGTCCTCAACCAGCTAGCATAGCAGCTAGCATAGCTAGCATCTATTCCTGGCAAAAGCTTGAACATTAGCACTGATTTGCAACACTGTTACTTGCAACCCTGTTACTGAAATTTCAGTAACAGGGTTGCATATCCCTCAGTTCACTCAGAATGGACAGTCTGTTATATATTACCATATTTTCCAGAATAATTTGCCATTTTTCCTCAAGCATGGTAAAAGGGCATTTCATCGAAAAACAAGACACTTTTACAAAATTGTTTGGGAGTTTTGGGATATCTGTGAGATTATGGGCAAAATAAATGAACATTGTCTTCTGGTGAAGTTCCCCTTTAAGTTTGCAACAACTACCTGGATGGGATTATTAACTCAAAATTCATGTGTTCAAATTATGTTCAGATAATTTTCAAGAAGTTAATAGGCATGCATTTTTTACATTGATTTCTACAGAGTTCTTGCACACTTAACTTGTTTACTTCGGATCGTGGGGTTGGATTTTTCATTCGTTGGAGCCACTTTTTGTAATTTTTATGCCCACTGTTCAGCTTTCAATTTAATTTAATTCAATTCAATTTTATTTATTTATATAGTCCAGAATCACAAATTACAAATTTGTCTCAAAGGGCTTTACAGGAAAATACAACATCCTCTGTCCTTAGACCCTCACATCGGATGAGGAACAACTCCCTAAAAAACCCCTTTAACATGGAGAAAAACAGGAAGAAACCTCAGGGGAGCAACAGAGGAGGGATCCCTCCCCAGGACGGACAGACGTGCAATAGATGTTGTAGACACAGAAAACAAACAACAAAAGTTATATATGCATAATGTAAAGGAACTAAGGTAAAACACACATCAACCATTCACACACACTCACACAGAGACAAGGGTGAAACATTAGTTATCTGCAGAAGACAGATAGATAATTAGCTCCGAGAGAGCAATAATCTCATCGACAGGTGAGTGCTTGGGTTACTTCATCCTCAACTGATCCTGGAGTTATAATTGTTTATTGATGAATTGTAAGGTATTTATAACCTAATTAATAACCTAATTTATAAGCCATTTATAAATCTTTATAGAGGTAGACTTACTGTTAAGTGGTACCAGGGCTAAGTGACAATATATTTATGTTAATATTTCTTTTAGGCAACGTTATCTTGGGAGAAGAAGAAGGAGAGCTGTAAGAACAAAGTTAACCAGAAAGTTGGAGAAACTCCAGGATCAGCTGAGGAAAGCTGAACAGTGGGCAGAAAACTACAAAAAGTGGCTCCAACAAATGAAAAAGGCCCATCCAACTCCATGATCCAAAGTAAACACATCCTTAAGGAATACCCTGTTGCTCCATACAACAGTAGCTGAGAAGTGTGCACCAAATATACAAATTCAAAAAGAGAGCAGGACAGACAGGTAATTGCTGGAATAGTTACCAGCAAAATCCTAAAGAAGTACAGGCTGCAGAGAATGGCAGAGAAGGTTTTTGGATTCTCAAAGAGGAGGTGGACAAAACAGGAGCAGCAACATGCTTTCTCATGGGCCTTGAAGCTGAACCTCCCAGCAAACGAATGTGCAGTCTATATTGACTTCTCAGAGAACTACAGCTGCAAGTACAGCACTGAAGTTCAAGCTGTCCACTTTGGTGCATCACACCAACAGGCCACTTTGCACACTGGGGTTTACTATGTGGGTGAAGCATCTGCCCCTACCTCCTTCTGCACTGTGTCAGCATCCAGACTCAAGGGACCACCTGCCATATGGCAACACCAACCTCTATCTATTGTACTCACTGTTCTGAGCCTGACTGTAAATAGATAGATAGATAGATTTTTATTGTCATTGCACAATCATATACGTATAATAATGCAACGAAATTAGGGCTCAGTCCTTTCGGTGCAGGGGAGAATAGAAAGCATTGTGCATTCTGCTAGTTGAATAGCCAAGTCCAGTAATAGATGGCTGCAGCCATGTCTCTGATATCAGAAAAAATGCAACAGTCACGGAAACACTTGTTGGATGTGCAAGCACAGTTCGTCATCCCGTGTTCGCCATGGACCTGGCGCTGGAAAAAGCTGGGAGGCGGCAGCCCAAAGGGCTGTCCTTTCAGCCGTGTCAACGCACCGGCCCTGCAGCCTCGGCGTCCTCCGGAATGTCCTGGCAGCGATGAAAGTCCGGTGAAATTGGCATCCCGCAGCGCAATCCCAAGCTCAAAAGGTCCTGATAACTGTTGTTTCCTTTGCTTGTTTACGTTTCCTCCTGGACTTGTCACTGGGAAGAACTATCCACGGAGACCCCGGTGTTCTAACGGCGTCCTCCGGAATGTCCTGGTAGCGATGACCATTTACTAATGAGTTAACTGGCAACATTTAACTGGCAAAAGGGAGCCTTATTGTAAAGTGTAAAACACATCATAATTTACTAATGAATTAGGTACTAACACCACCAAACACATCACCATTTACAGTGCAGCAGTAATTTGGTCTCGCCAAATAGTGAGCATGTATGAAAACTGTTACAACTTGTTTATAACTGTTTGTTGATGATTTATAAACTATTTACAACCTAATTAACACCCTAATTTATAAACCATTTATAACTCATTACAAGGGTAGTCTTATACTAAAGTGATACCACCTTTCTTTTCACTAATATATCCTTGTGATCTGTGTTTACACTAACTTGCATTCCTAAATAACCTAAACTTCTGTCCTGACCTTGAAGTCCCAGGATGAGAGTTGACTGAAGATTCTGGTCTGACTGGAGAATCAGGGCTGGCTGGGGGGGGTGTTTAATTCTTCAAGTGCCTTTTTCCTGGCCTTACTCCTCTTATGCGCTTCTCTCCAGCTTTTTTGCTGGGCACGCTGCTCTCTCTCACTGAGATCTTTTTGCCTTTTCTTCTTCTCTGTTTCTATACCTTTCCTCCACTTCTCTCTCTCTTTTTTGAAGTACTGCTGTCTCCTCTGTTCATCAGCATCACGCCTGGCACGGTAGCACCTCTACTTTTCAGCAGCGCTCAGTGGTGTGCAAGAACTCTGTAGAAATCAATGTAAAAAAATGCATGCCTATTAACTTATTGAAAATTACCTGAACATAATTTGAACACATGAATTTTGAGTTAATAATCCCATCCAGGTAGTTGTTGCAAACTTAAAGGGGAACTTCACCAGAAGACAATGTTCATTTATTTTGCCCATAATCTCACAGATATCCCAAAACTCCCAAACAATTTTGTAAAAGTGTCTTGTTTTTCGATGAAATGCCCTTTTACCATGCTTGAGGAAAAAATGGCAAATTATTCTGGAAAATATGGTAATATATAACAGACTGTCCATTCTGAGTGAACTGAGGGATATGCAACCCTGTTACTGAAATTTCAGTAACAGGGTTGCAAGTAACAGTGTTGCAAATCAGTGCTAATGTTCAAGCTTTTGCCAGGAATAGATGCTAGCTATGCTAGCTGCTATGCTAGCTGGTTGAGGACAAACTTACTTATATAAATAAAAAAGGAAAACTTTAAAATGTATTTGTTTTTTTCTGAGAATATGAGTAACAGGGTTGCATTGGCTAGAGTGACACACTTAATCAAGGCTGAAAAGATTGGAAAAATATGAAAAATAAAAGAGAGGACTTACCTTTGGTCTACCCATGGCGTTAGCAAATGCCTTGATGATGTCATTTCTGCAGAGTCATCTGACTCACTGTATTTGTTCTTCTTCTGCAGGCTAAATAGGTTTCAGTAACAGGGTTGCGCGCATGTTGTGGGACACAATTTAAGTGCATAATTATCAGGGCCGCCCCTCCCTACATGCAGAACACGCAGCTGCATAGGGTCTCACGATCCATGGGGGGCCTCATTTTGGCAATGCCCGTGAGACTAGGGAACCAAGTCAGCCCAAGCCAGGAGGAGAGGAAAAAGAGACCTATAATCTGACACCCCACCACACACGTTGCTGCAATGATTGACAGCAATCTGCATCTGACCAATCAGCGGTCAGATGCACTGACACTGCTGCAGGTGAGGAGAGAGATGGCTTCAAACAGGCATTTTGAATCTGGAGCTACAAGAGGAAAAAAAATCAAAACAAGAGGAAGTTCGTGCGTCACTTGAAGGTGGGTATGTTGTGGAAATAAATGTAAAACTTTGTGGCGCTGCATAAACACCTCAGCTGCTCCTCATAATGAGATAGAAGAGAGACAACTGTAAGTCTCTGTCATTTGCCTGCATATGCATTCACCTCTGTGACAAAGGAGTGGTAAATTGACCAGTTGGTGGTCGTATATTATCTTAAGTTTATAACCTTTATATATCAATCTATTCATCAATAAAGAAGATCAATTTAAGGCTATTTGAATTGAATTTATTTAATTTGTAACACACATGCTTGTTTAGTTCACTGACCTGTTTTCAGATATTTGCCAGGTTGAAGTTACTTTTTTTTTTTTTTTTTTTTTAGGAAAATATCTTTTGTTAAAATAATTTTTTTAATTGATGACTATTTGAGACTCATATTTATTTATTTATTCTAGTCTGAAGTTATTTTTTTAGCTGACTCATACAGTACTCCAAATAAAATGCCGCTTGGGGCCCCAATTTGGCCAGGGGCGGCCCTGATAATTATTATTGTTTAAAATAAGTTTATAATTCACTAAATTGTTTTAACAATTTCAAGAGACACATATCAACAAAATCTTGCCAAAAAAAGTAGATTTAAAACTTTTTTTAACCATTATATTTCATATGTAACCTGGTCACCATGAAGGTGGGACAAGAGAAAAATGCCATATAGGGGGTGATAGAGACCTATTTGGTATTTAGAATAATCTTTTGAAACCACTTTTCTATAACTATATTTACATTTTGTCTCAGGAAAAGTATAATTTACAAAACAAGTGCATGTTGTAGTATTTTGTGCAAGGATTATTGAAATTTTCATGGGTGGGACAGAAAATGTCCTCAAATTCTGGAATGTCCCAGTTCCATCTTTATTCAAGCTTTTCGCCAGGTTCCTAAGATGGCCACTGCCGCCTTAGCCTAAATATTGAATTCTCACAATAAAATAATATGGGTATGTTGTACATTTTCTGAAAGCTTACAGACAGCTGAGTATTGTAGTACTTGTATTTTGTGTCTCTGGTGTTCCTAGATGGCACAGTGCAGAAAGAAAGAACAAGGTTTAGGCGTAAATTGTGAAAAAATGTATACTTTTGTTGGTTTGAGGAGCTGCAGTGACGTCCATGTTTGTCACAAACCTTCACAATTGGGTTTAAATGAGAGCTTAGAGAGTCCCCTTTAAAATGATACCAAACACACTATTATTGAACACTGAGAAAATACCTAACCATGAGTGTAAACTAGGTAATGCACCTGCGTTTAATATGCAATTTTCCTTAGGGGGTAGTTCACTTCATGAGCTGATAACCAAGATTTAGCTACTCACCTAGAAAGGCTATCATACAAAAATATAATCTACAGACATGTATCTATTTAAAAAATATAACTAGCCTTCGTCCCTTTGAGTGGTACCGATATCTGGTCTGGCCCATGGACTATGATGAACATTGCTTACATATTCTCAGTTCTCTGGGCTTCCATTCTTTCTTGTATCGACATTTTTCAATCTCTAATTGATGGTTACTGAGTCTGTACATTGTTAATGTGTGTCTCTGTTTGGGGTTTTTTACACTGACCAGGTAATTTGCTAGAGAATATTCTCTGTTCAGTGAGCGATAACATTCCAATTTGTTGATGGATTTCATTTCGTTTTTCCAATTGTTGACGTAAGCAGTTTTGTTTTCTTTGTCTACAGACATCAAGTGTGTTTTGGAGAGATGACGGAGGTCTTGGAGTTTGAGGTGGCAGGTTTCTCTGATGTGTGTCAGAGGGTCTGTCTCTGGGCAGAGGAGGTTACTGATAAAGCAGGGGTCTCAGACTCGCGGCCCGCGGGCCAACTGCGGCCCCCGGGACGATAATTTGCGGCCCCCGTCTTAATATGAAAGATTAATGTTAGTGCGGCCCGCAAGATTGATATGAATGACACTTGTTGTGTGCGGATCTGAACAAACCAATCACAGTGAGGTGAGAACTCAACAACATCGAAAAAGCTCTAAATTTTAGAGCTTTTTCGATGTTGTTGAGTTCTCCTTCCATATAATGTTTCTTTTTCATATGAAGGAGTTTTTTGTATTCTTTTAGGGCCTGAAGGTATTCAATCCTTTCCACTAGGTCACTTGGGTTCCTGTGTTTTCTATTTGACAATTTTCTCAGATTTTGTCTAGATACAGCACATTCTTTATCAAACCATTTCTCTTTTTGTTTAATGCTGGATTTTCTAATTTGTGAGATTTTTAATTTGGATTCTTTTGCTGATTGAATAAATATTGCATTTAAGTGATTTGTGGCCAAATTTACGTTTTCCCTGTCAGGCTGATACCAGGTGCTGAGAAAAGTATCCAGCATGTTGTGAGTTTGAGCAGAGTCTAGTGCAGCGGTATAGGCAGTAGTACTCTCCTCTGTCTCTGGTTTGGAATCTCTCTCTCTCTCTCTGTCTCTCTCTCTCTCTCTGTCTCTCCCTCCCTCCCTCCCCACATGAGACGGTTGATAGTTACTTGTCAAACTTCACAAAGCACACGTGCATCCATGATACAGAACCTGACCAAACATCCTCACAAAAACTAAAATAACCAGCAGCCCCGACTTTAAAAAAGCACAACATATACTTCACAGCAATACCAGCCTTATAGACATTTAGTGCTACTATAGGATTCAAACAATATCCATATATTTATGTCATCATTAAAAAGTGCAGTCTGACCTGAGAGTCTCCAGTCTGCAGTTTGGACTCTCCAGTCCAGCAGACAGCAGCTCCACTCCTGAATCCTGCAGCTGGTTCTCACTCAGGTCCAGCTCTGTCAGATGGGGGTTGGACTTCAGAGCCGAGGCCAGAGAAGCACAGCTGCTCTCTGACAACCTGCAGCCACTTAGTCTGAAAAAAGAATAAAATATGGAGCTATAATTTCCAGATCACAAGATGTTCCAGATCAGAGTGAATAAATATCAACTGAGAGGGATTTGTATGTTCAAAAAAACAAAGGCAAGAACAAATGTAAAACAAAGATGTATAACAGTAGAAGGTGTAAATTTATGGAATAATTTAGAAATGGAAATGAAATTATGTAATGCACTTAATAGATTTAAAATGCTATTTAAAAATAATATTATTAGTAAATATAAAACAAATTAAGAACACTAGTGTATTTATGAACTGCCTTGGAACCCTTTGAATGGATAGTATACACATATTTTGTTTTTGTGTCTTTCATTTACGTTATTTTTTTTATTTAAGTGAGGTGACAAAAGCTTAGTAATATAAGAAGGATACGCAAAATAACCTAAGGCTTCAGCCTATACCTCTTCCGTCAGTGTCTATTTGTATATATCATATATTTGTTTTGGTTTTCCAGTACTAAAAGGAAATGAAATACTATTTATTGTTTAAAAATATGTGTATAAGATATTGTCTATTTATATGTGTATTTGGTTTCTGCATGTTGAAAATTACTGAAATAAAAAATTCACTAATTCACTAAATTTCTGGTGTTTTGGATATTTATCAGTCAAAGATTGTTCAAAATATTCAAAAAGGCAGGACAAACCATTATTATAACAATTATATTAATAATAATACTGATAGTACTAATTTATATTTATATTACACCTTTATAGCAAAGTTCCAAAGTGCTTTACAAAACCATCAGAGTAAATGAAAAGATAAAGATAACACCTGAAATGAAAAGACTTCAAAATATTAAAAACACAAATAAACAGACAATGACAGCAAGAAACGATCAAAGGTCCAAAATAATTCAAATTCAGTGCTAAATACGGTAGACGTGAAAACAGCCATAGGTCCGTCCATAAATAACAAATGAATGGCTCAGTGAAAAGTCCTCAGATGCCTTCAGTCAACCATCTTCTCAGAGTACAACTGCAGAACAAGAGCTTCTGCATCACATGACACAAGCACCCAGTCTCTTGACCAATCAGGGCCAAAGTTATGAGCATTTCAACAGACTGACCAGGTGATGGCAGTAGTGGTGGGCCCATCAATATATTGATATAATATGGATAGTGTGATATGAGATCAGATATCATGTGGGATTTGGGATATGGTAATATCTTCTGGCATCAGTGTTGTCCTCTCCTGCTTTTAAAGGCTGCATTACAGTAAAGGGATGCAGTTTTCTCAACTTATTAGACGCTCCTCGCTGCTCTGTTATTGGCCTCAGCCTGCTCGCTCATCATATCCATTTTACTAATGACTGTTTAGCACTAATTTACACTTTCATCAAAGCACCAACCAGTCATCCTAACAATATCCTCACAATATCGATATCACGGTATTCAGTCAAAAACATGGTGACAGTCGACTGTGTTCATTAATTAGCACAACAAATATCAGATTCCCACAGACGGAGGCCATTTGGACCCCTGCATGTTGAAATAATGTACAATATCATCACTCAAGTTCATAGTTTTTCATTTCAACACACAAGGATTGTGTGAAAATACAGTTTGACAACAATTTGAGATGTAAGCCTGTAAAACTCCTGTTCAGCTAACAGAATATTACATGTTCACACATCATTAAAAAGTGCAGTCTGACCTGAGAGTCTTCAGTCTGCAGTTTGGACTCTCCAGTCCAGCAGACAGCAGCTCTACTCCTGAATCCTGCAGCTGGTTCTCACTCAGGTGCAGCTCTGTCAGATGGGGGTTGGACTTCAGAGTCGAGGCCAGAGAAGCACAGCTGCTCCCTGACAAGCTGCAGCTCCTCAATCTGAATAAAGAATAAAATATGGAGCTATAATTTCCAGTGTTTTGGATATTTATCAGTCAGAGATTGTTCAAAATATTCAAAAAGGCAGGACAAATCATTATAACAATTATATTAATAATAACACTGATAATACTAATTCATGTTTATATTACACCTTTAGAACAAAGTTCCAAAGTGCTTTACAAAACCATCAGAGTAAATGAAAAGATAAAGATAACACCTGAAATGAAAAGTACGGAAGCGTAGAGCTGCCAGACCAAGAAAATAAAAACCGAGAGGCTCAGTATCACGTAATTACGTAAAAAGTTTATTGTTATAACAATATATTTTCACGTTATAACGTGAAATTATCACGTTATTTCATTATATGATGTTTTTTCACGTTATAACGTGAAAATATCACGTTATTTCATGATATGCTTTCACGTTATAACATGAAAGTATCACGTTATTTCGTGATACGACTTTTTCACGTTATAACGTGATAGGTATCACGTTATTTCGTGATACGAATTTTTCACGTTATAACGTGATAGGTATCACGTTATTTCAAGATAGGACATTTTCACGTTATAACGTGAAAGTATCACATTATTTCGTGAAACGTGTTTTTGTTTACTGTCTGCTGGCCATCTGTAGATGCCATTATTATACCGGAGGAAAAACGAGTCGGACCCTCTTGAGGTAGCGTCATTCCTCATTGATCAGCTGGAGGGACACGGCCGGCTGCATGGATACAAGCTCCATCACCTCAACTGCATCCAAGCTGGATATGTTGTCACCCAAAGTACAGTGAGGCATTTGTTAAAGTTTCTCGACCCCCGCGGAGAAATCGCCTTGCTAGGCGATTTCTCCGCGGGGGTCGAGAAACACTGTACTTTGGGTGACAACATATCCAGCTTGGATGCAGTTGAGGTGATGGAGCTTGTATCCATGCACCCAGCCGTGTCCCTCCAGCTGATCAATGAGGAATGACGCTACCTCAAGAGGGTCCGACTCGTTTTTCCTCCGGTGTAATCCCATTGTTTTCAAAATTCTTCTCAGGGCACGCATGCTTATATGAATGTCATCCACGGAGCCCAATAACTGTAAAATCTCCCCATGTCTCAAGCCAAGCATGAAATATGATCTAATGGCATCATGTAAAGCAGCCATGATTTACAGATGGCCAGCAGACAGTAAACAAAAATTCGTATCACGAAATAACGTGATACCTATCACGTTATAACGTGAAAAAGTCGTATCACGAAATAACGTGATACTTTCATGTTATAACGTGAAAGCATATCATGAAATAACGTGATATTTTCACGTTATAACGTGAAAAAACATCATATAATGAAATAACGTGATAATTTCACGTTATAACGTGAAAATATATTGTTATAACAATAAACTTTTTACGTAATTACGTGATACTGAGCCTCTCGGTTTTTATTTTCTTGGTCTGGCAGCTCTACGCTTCCGTAGAAAAGACATCAAAATATTAAAAACACAAATAAACAGACAATGACAGCAAGAAATGATCGAAGGTCCAAAATAATTCAAATTCAGTGCTAAATACGGATGACATGAGAACAGCCTTAGGTACGTCCATAAATAACAAATGAATGGCTCAATGAAAAGTCCTCAGATGCCTTCAGTCTACCATCTTCTCATAATCAAACTGGAGAACAAGAGCTTCTGCATCACATGACACCAGCACCCAGACTCTTGACCAATCATGGCCAAAGTTATGAGCATTTCAAAAGACTGACCAGGGGCCTATTTCACGAAAGGTGGATTAGGCTTTAAGCCTGGATTTAGCAGCTATCCTGGCTTAATTTAGCCAGGATTAGGGATTAATGGGTTTCATGAAAGGTGGATTATCTTGCGAGATTAACCTGGCCAGTAAACCTGGCTATAATGAGCCTGAACTCGGTTTCATGAAAGTAATCCCACCTTAATTACCATGGAAACTTAGCCTAAGCCTTAGCCTGCTCCGGACCAGGCTAGAAGTCAAGCTTAAATTAATCCAGTGCCCTGTTGTTCAACTTTGTGAAATTACGATTACTCAATGACTCCAATCGTAAACCAATGACTTTGTTAATTCAACACCTGTTAGTATATATGGACTAATTTCAAATTACGCTACATTCAAATAAAATGAAAATAAAAGCATTAAGATATAATCAATTTAATTATATTACTCTAATAGTGTGTGACCATAAATCATAGTTGTTTCACAATGGCTCATGTGATATAATCATTGTCACTCTCAGTCTCTCATAATTATGGAAATACACATTTAATTGGTATTGCCATGCAATCGGGACATTGCACGGCACTGCAGATAGATAGAGTGATAGAGCGCATATAATAGGCCTATAGCATTGGAGATTAGTAGGTTGACAACTGCTTAGCCTATATATTTATAGACTAAATAATAATAATATAAATAGGCTAATATATTTTTTTTTTTTTGGGCGACTTATGCATTAAGTTTGTCGCCAACACTTTGCCACGCTGTCTCCCTTGCTTTAATTGCCTTTACGTTTTTTTTTTTTTTTTTTTTCGCTTTTATTAGATCAAAGTCAAGCCAAGTACATAAATTATAAAGGCAACACACATTTTTCAGTAGAGACGTTGCTGTAAATACACTTAAGTATAAAAATAACAAAAAAGAAATTACAATGATTTACAGTGAACAACAAATAACAATGTGGAGAAAGGAACGAAAGAAACAAAAAACTTCAGGGTCTGTAAATGTAAGATGTCTAAGTAATTTCTGATTTGTGATTTTTGAGTTTTAAACAGTAGTTAAATGTGATTTAAAATTTTTTTTAAAAAAATAAAAGTTTATGCATAAAGATTATGTTGTAGTTTTTTTTTTATTTATTAAGAAGGTATAAGATAAACAACTGTGGCATTTTTCCATCGTACATAAATCAAAGATATAGGGGAAAAAGGCAAGGAAATATAAAATCAATGTTCAGTAAAAGGCAAGAGCAGATTAAAGCAGATAGCAAATAGGTAGGCTACAACGAAAATAAAATGAAAAATAAAATGAATTAATAAATAAATAAATATATAAATAAGTGAATATAGATTTCATTGCCTTTACGGTTAATAACCTCCTTTACTTCCTCATATGCTTGTATTAGGCGCTGAGTCTCATCCAGAGTGAATGACGCAGCCCTCTGCTTCGCTTTGATTGGTCACGTTCAAGGAATCTACGATCGACCGGCATGGTCTTTTGAAGGGAGGCGTGATCGCGCACCAGCCTGGCTTTCACAATCCAGACTCGCTAAAGTCGCTCCTTCTCAGCCTGACTTGGCTTTAGTGGAACGGAATAAACCAGGCTGTGCGGGGCAGGCTTTAGCAAGCCTGGATTTGGCTTATATCCTGGCTTATTTAATCCACCTTTCGTGAAATAGGCCCCAGGTGATGGCAGGAGAGGTGGGCCCATCAATATATTGATATAATATGGATAGTGTGATATGAGATCAGATATGATGTGGGATTTGGGATATGGTAATATCTTCTGGCATCAGTGTTGTCCTCTCCTGCTTTTAAAGGCTGCATTACAGTAAAGGGATGCAGTTTTCTCAACTTATTAGACGCTCCTCGCTGCTCTGTTATTGGCCTCAGCCTGCTCGCTCATCATATCCATATTACTAATAACTGTTCAGCACTAATTTACACTTTGATGAAAGCACCAACCAGTCATCCTAACAATATCCTCACAATATGGATATCACGGTATTCAGTCAAAAACACGGTGACAGTCGACTGTGTTCATATGGCTCAGTCTTAGGAAGTAGAGACAGAACCTGAAATATACAAAATGTTCATTTGGCGTGGTCATCTGTGAGCCTGCAAATTTTAGACAAAGTTTTGCATGGGAAGTAGGTGAGCTGTGAAAAAGTGTGTGAAGATGATCAAAATAATAATCAGTGAAAAACAAGAGGTCCTAAAGGTTTAGTTGAGGTTCAGAACAGTTACAAGACAACAGTTACCATGAGGGAATGTGATCAGGATGGTAAAAGTTGGACATATCAACTCCATCCTAGGGCTGGGCGATGTGGACCAAAAGTCATATCCCGATATATTTAGGCTGAATATCGATATACGACATATATCCCGAATTTTTTTCCGCAAAGTGAGAGCAAATGTTCAGTCAAAGTCAAAGCCAAATATGACATGACAGGGCTGGAGCTTTTTCGGGTTGTGGATGGCTTGCGGCTGGGGCTTCTGCAGTGTTCCTGGTAGTATCTGGGGGGCAGGAGCTGCTACAGGAACGTCCTCTCGCTCGGCCCTCTCACCTGCCGTGTCTCCACTGAGAGGGCCGAGGAGGAAGGCTCCTGTAAAGTCACCGGGCGGTTGCGCGACCATGACCGGGGCATCAAAATGTGTGTTGTTAAAAAAGCCTGTTGTTAGCGTTAGCTAACGTCCGCTAAAGCTAACGTTAGCGCCCCTAAAAATGCCGACTAAAAAGTTTGTTTTTAGCGTTAGCTAAAGTCCGCTAAAGCTAACGTTAGCGCCCCTAAAAATGCCAGCTAAAAGTCTGTTGTTAGCGTTAGCTAACGTTCCCTAAAGCTAACGTTAGCGCCCCTAAAAATGCCAGCTAAAAGCCTGTTGTTAGCGTTAGCTAACGTTAGCTAGCACGTTAAGGCTGAATTATGCTTCAGCGTTAGAAGAGCGTACGGGGGTTGTGCGAAGCACGCATTTGCGTGTGTGTCCAACATACCTCTGCGAAACACACTGAGCAATTCTCCTCCCACCAACGTCGCTGCTCTTCTGTACGTCTTTGAGGACGAGTCGTATAGGTGCGGGTACTTGCGCACCTCCTCGGCCAGGCGTTCTTCCGCGAGATCCAGCACTCTCCAAAGTTTTCAAACACAGCCGACGAGTCGAGAGACAACAGTTGTTTTAAAAACGGCGCTGCCAGCCGGCACAACAACAGGATGTGATGCCGGCTGCAACGAAATGCCGGAAATGATGTACTTCGGCGGACCAATCACAGCTCTTGTGATTGGTCCGCGTAGTTACAATTTTTGGGAGGCGCGCGGCAAGGCTCTGCGGTGGTCGCACAATCAGATATCTATAATAAAGGCTAGCCCTGCGTTCCAAATCGCATACTTATACTTTTTACTTTTAGTATGTACTGCAGCTGCCCTTAAAAGTATGTAGTTTAGTATGTATTGGGACATACTAATTATTTTTTTCCCTACTAAATAGTATGGTAGTATGGGTATTGGAACGCAGGGTAGATGTCTTTCGGCGGAGTCTGTAACGTCATCACCGGGCGGCCATCTTACCACAGGCAAGCTCTCTGGCAGAATCTATGGTAACAGACGGAAGGTGAGTGATCTGCACAAACGTAAATGCTCTTATCTCGCTGAAATCTTGACGGATTTACAAACGGTCTGGTTTCTTACAATCGTTATTAACGTGGCTACAATTCTGAGTGTTTGACCAGAAGTGTAACATAATTATTAATTAAGTGCAGTATTATAACCACACCTCTGACGTTTATAACCACACTGTTTGAAAATCTGTAGAAAATTGAGCAAGTTATGGTTATTTAAAAGTACATGCACCACTATCACACAACATTATGGGTGAGCGAGCTGACTGTGGCAAGATGGCCGCCATGTGCGGACGTGCGACTCCATTGGCCGGCAGCGGCCACGAGACATCTAGCCTTTATTATAGATATCTATGCGCACAACCCTCGTAAGCTTCGCACAACCTCCGTACGCTCTTCCTACGCGGAAGCATAATTCAGCCTTTAGCGTTAGCTTGGTAGTGTTGGCTGTGTTGCTAGGGACGCCTAGCGCCCGGCTGTTTGCTTTCTGTTGACACCACATCGCGCTGTGAGTAAATCCAGTCAGCACCAAGTAAACCCCAAGCCCCACCCAGGAGTTTTCGGGGCCGCTCAGAGTCCCTACCCCGAGGCAGGTCCGTTTTTTAGCCCCTGTAAAGGTTCCTGAACTCTCTCTTTCGGGGTAGTTCCGGCGGTGGAGACACGCGACAAAGACCACGGCCCCGTAAAATTACCCCGAAGTTCCGGCGGTGGAAACGGGCCTTTTGTTCCTGCCCCTCTAGGCGGTGGGCCGAGACCGCGTATCTGCTTTAGTTTTAAAAAATAACGATCCCCATCGAGGGAGGACCTGGATTTTTCAGGATGCAAAGATTGTTTTATTCTTAATCATAATCCGTTTGTTGCCACTTGAACAACTTGTTCCTAAATCCAAAATCATAGTTTAAAGTTCGTTAAATTTTCAGGCAAACGCCGCAGCATACTACACGATTCTAACCAATAGCGTTGATGGAAAAATGTCACTGGCCAATCAGATACAGCTACACGGGACGTACCTTTTCCATGGGAGACAACAGGTGACCGACAGCACAGGCATTATCTGGCGTTTGGACGTAAGTATCAACGTAATTGAAAAATTCAGAAGTTGTGTGTTTTACAATTTTGTTGAACGGTATGGTGATGTTTTAAGTGTAAATATAGCGTTAGTTTCCATAAACAGCGGTCGTCGCTAGCTTCGTGCTTTTTCACGTAGCCGGCTGCATACATCGCTAGCTAGGTGACATAGTCAGTTGCTTATTTGTCATTAGCTGTGGCTAGCCGCTTACCAAACATCTATCATAAGTAGTCTCATAAACCAAGCAAACAATTTATGATAATGTATCTGTAGACATCCAATTATCGGTTAAGTATAAACGTAATTCGAAAGCTTAAAAATTATTTGTGTTGCACGATATGTTGTTGAATGGTATGGTTTTGTTTTGTAAGAGTAAATTATAGCGTTAGTTGCGCTAAACGGCGTTCGCCACTTGCAAAATGCTAGTTCACGTGGCCGGCTGCACATGTCCTTAGCGAGATAAGTGGTCGGCTGCTTTTTTCTTATCTTCTTAAGCTATCTCTTAGCTATGGCTAGCTGCTTACCAGCATCACCTGTAAATAGTCTCGTAGTAGTAAGTGATGGCCTGTGATGACTCCATCAATAGAACCTGCAGCCACAACTTCAGATTCTATTAAAATATCCTGAAAGCCTGCATCAGCAAACATCTTCCCAATACATGAAAGATACGCCATAGCTGTGTGAAACTCTCCTATCCTTATTACAAGGGTCTCTTGGGCCTTTGCATATATCGTTTGATCCATTACTAACACCATTTCTGTTTGTTTCAGACAGTCAGCAATAGCAGTGGAGCGGCTCAGGATGGAATGGACAGTGTTGAGATCTGTGGCGCTAGCATCAATGACTGGTAGGTAGCCTATATTTGTATATGGCAGTATTTTGTCGTGCTTCAACATGATATTAAACCCTGTCCATCCAGGAAGCACTTTCCTTGGAGCCTCAGACACTTTCATTAGGAAGAATGCAGCATCAAGCCTCCTTCCAATGGTTTGGGTATGTCTGTATTTGTCCTCCTGCAGATCTACCTTGAGCACACAATTCTGTGGTCCAGACCTCTGTCCTTGTGTGTATGTCAGAAGGTTTGGTGGAGGAGGATGGACAGACCACTCCCTTGTTCTCTGTCTGGACAATGTATCAGGTAAAGATGCAGAATCACTAGACATGGCCTGCTGAATGATTACACTGTTGGTAATCGTTGGTAATGACACAATGCTCCTCTAGAGTGACCTCAACATGTTCGTTGTCTGATGGTTGCTCTGAAATTCCCGAAGTCCAGGCAACAAAGTTGAACAGTTGGTGAGGCACTAAATCCAAGGCATTTGCCAGTGTAAGGTCAGTTGCTGTTGGAGGCCGTGGAAGCTTTTTTGATGTTTTCACTGACTTACTGATTATGTCCTTAAGTATGAGTGCTTCATGATACAATATTCTAGAGTCATCTGTTGTTAAAAAACAAGCAGAATAATAGATTTAGGCTCCAACTTGCTTGAGGCTATGCACCCCAGCCACACCCCTTCATCACCACCATCACCATCACCAGAGTGAGCCTTTATGGACGTCAGTGGTACATATCATGATGTGTTCACTCGCATCATATCAAGTCTGTGATGGCACTTAGCAGCGAGTAGATGCAAATTACCAAAATGTTTTTCTGAACAAGTCTAAACTCCCTCATATAATCAGACCAGAAAAAGTGATCTATTGAGTGGCTGGTCAAAATTGTTTGATTGACAAAAGATATTTTAGGACCCTACATATGACACTATTTAATGTGCTATGTAGTGATAATAGCAAATTTGAATGTTAACAATCAGTTTTATTTTTGGCTATTTTAAAATCTGTCTGTCCATGTGTGTGTATGTATATGGTAACCCCAAATGTCAATTTTAACCTATAGTGGACAAGTAAGGGCTCTTAACATGTAATTTTACATCCAACATGTTCCATTTTCTTCTGTTATTACTTTTACCTTAATCACAGATCATTAATATATGAAATATTTGACAGAGTAATTGTGTATCAGAAAAGGGGTAGTCATGCTTATGTCTTTTTCTTAAATTGTTCCCACAGATGTGATTTTACTTTTGTGCCTATTAAGTAGATTACAGGTGGCTTTTTTGTTGAAATGTTCATCAGAACTTCATTGGACTCTGAAATCATGAAGTAATGGGAATGAGTAAGAAAATTAATTATGTTTTGCTTCTCTTCATCTCAACAGTGTCCACTGCAGTCGCCTCTCTCCAGAATCAGGTGGTCGAGAAGATCCATACATTACCATTCATTCCATGATTGATACCAACCTTCTTCGACAGACTCTTTTTCTAATAAAACTGCCTTTTCTCTTCTCTTTTGGGCTTGTTTTATCTTGGTGATGTTGGTAAAATGGCTGTAGCAGTCCCTGTGATAGCCAGTGTTTGTTGGTATAGCAGCAGGTTCCTGATCAGTCTCCAACTGAAATCTCCTCATTGCCTCTTCAGCCACAAGACTCTCTTGTATTAAGATCCTTCCACAGAAAGACTGATTTAATAAATTTTCCCCATCCTGTGTCTGTAAAAGGAATGATGTGTCCATCCTTCTTGTAACTGTTGTTGTTTATTAAGTTAGGTTTAAGTTCATATTTTATAAGTTAAAGTTTAATAAGTTAAATTCATGTAATATAATTTATATATTTTGGTTAAAACCAGGCATAACAAGTTAAATTTATAATTTAGTGATTTAAGTTATTTGTGTTTCACTTCCTGTCGTGACACCTTTATTTTGAAGGGTTAAGGTCATTTTGTGTCTTGTTCAGCTGCGCTCACAACTTGAGTTTTTGCGCGTCGGACTTTTCCGCTCATTAAGAAAGCAGCAAGCAGCACTGTGTGTTTTGCTCCGTTTGTATCATGTAAAGAAGAGACTAATGTAGTTGGACAAGAAGATGTGGGGACTTTCTGAAGGTTTATTCCTTCGAATAGCATGCAGCCAACGAGGTATTTTGTTTTCTTTTGTTTGTATTTACTTATATATGTCGTGCCTGGTGTCACATTGTGTTGCTAATGTGCTATTTGTTACTGTTTAGTTTTCACGGTGGAGTTGGAGGAAGGTGAAGCGTCTAATAAATCCACCAGTAGCAAGAAAACCACTTGTGTCTGTACATGCTTCGAGGGAGTTACACTTCTCAAGCCAGCGTGTGGCCTGATTTTTTTTTTTTTTTTGTCTGTTTTTCCCCATTATACTCATACTTTTTGACAAGAGCCTAACAGATGAAGTCAAAAAGCAATACAATAGACTTGATATTGAAATTATTGGAGCTTGATAATTTAACAACATGTTAAATTATTATTATTTTAAAAATCTAAATTGCTTATCAAATACTCCTGTGATAACATAGATTGAGAAATAAGCCAGAGTGTTACCTCCTCTCTGAATAGACAAGCTAAGCCAGTATGCTGCTGTTAGCCAGTGAAAATAGAGATGCGGTTAAAAGCTCTATATACCGTCTTTGGTATCACTGTTTCTGGTGCATTAAAAAAAAAAAAAAAACTTTAAATAAACAAGCCACGCTTAGCCTGGCGGTGGGGTCAAGAAAAGCCTGGCGGCCTATAAAGCACTGGGGGAAACCCTGATATATAGGTAAGAACTTCTGTTTACTTTCTTCTCTAACGTAAGCTGTCATTTGTAGGAGCCCGATTTCAAGTAATTTGTAATTACACAACAACGTAAGAACGCATTATTTCTTCTACACGATTTAATAATGGTTTTATTACTTGCTGAGGATCGCTTTTGGTGGGGGTCTGAATCACTATCAACTACATTCATTCTCTGCTGTCAACACCGGCATTTTTCCAAGTACGCGATTGGATGCTAACTGCCAATACGTCACGCATGTCGGACCCCAAGCATAGCTGCCTGCGCTTTTTGCTGGAAATATCAACTCGAACAAAGTTATCGATCTACAAAAAAATGTGCAAGAGGTGCGGGTGGCAACAATTTTTCTCGTATTTGTTGATAACTGTAGAGGTTGTAAACAAAAAACTGGGTCCTCCCGCGATGGGGATCATTTGGATAACACGAAAACTCCTGTCGGCCCACCGCCTACTCCTCTGTGCATGACAGAGGAGGGAGGGGGGCGCGCGGAGCAGCGCAGAGAGCTCCGGGTCAGCAGCACAGCAGAGCAAGGAGCACAGCGCAAATCTGAACTATATCGATATATGCGATACAGTCTAATTCCATATCACATTTTAAAATATATCAATATAATTTTTATATCGATATATCGCCCAGCCCTACTCCATCCCATCATGCCTAATCTGTGAAAGATACCAGAATGCACTGATATGCCCACATGGGATTTTTGTCCCTGATGATTCATCAAAGAAAATATTGGAATCCTTTGTGAATCCATAGATGGACCAAGACCTCCATTATGGTGTCTTCTATACATTCTGTGGAATTAGCACAATAAATATCAGATTCCCACAGACGGAGGCCATTTGGACCCCTGCATGTTGAAATAATGTACAATATCATCACTCAAGTTCATAGTTTTTCATTTCAACACACATAATTGTGTGAAAATACAGTTTGACAACAATTTGAGATGTAAGCCTGTAAAACTCCTGTTCAGCTAACAGAATATTACATGTTCACACATCATTAAAAAGTGCAGTCTGACCTGAGAGTCTTCAGTCTGCAGTTTGGACTCTCCAGTCCAGCAGACAGCAGCTCTACTGAATCCTGCAGCTGGTTCTCACTCAGGTCCAGCTCTGTCAGATGGGGGCTCGACTTCAGAGCCGAGGCCAGAGAAGCACAGCTGCTCTCTGACAACCTGCAGCGCCTCAATCTGAATCAAGAATAAAATATGGAGCTATAATTTCCAGTGCTTTGGATATTTATCAGTCAGAGATTTTTCAAAATATTCAAAAAGGTAGGACAGACCATTGAAATAATTCTTATTACAATTATATTAATAATAATACTGATAATACTAATTCATATTTATATTACACCTTTAAAGCAAAGTTCCAAAGTGCTTTACAGAACCATCAGAGTAAATGAAAAGATAAAGATAACACCTGAAATGAAAAGATTTCAAAATATTAAACACAAATAAACAGACAATGAAAGCAAGAAATGATAAAAGGTCCAAAATAATTCAAATTCAGTGCTAAATACGGTAGACGTGAAAACAGCCATAGGTACGTCCATAAATAACAAATGAATGGCTCAGTGAAAAGTCCTCAGATGCCTTCAGTCTACCATCTTCTCAGAGTAAAACTGGAGAACAAGAGCTTCTGCATCACATGACACCAGCACCCAGTCTCTTGACCAATCATGGCCAAAGTTATTAGCATTTCAACAGACTGACCAGGTGATGGCAGTAGAGGTGGGCCCATCAATATATTGATATAATATGGATAGTGTGATATGAGATCAGATATCATGTGGGATTTGGATATGGTAATGTCTTCTAACATCAGTGTTGTCCTCTCCTGCTTTTAAAGGCTGCATTACAGTAAAGGGATGCAGTTTTCTCAACTTATTAGACGCTCCTCGCTGCTCTGTTATTGGCCTCAGCCTGCTCGCTCATCATATCCATTTTACTAATGACTGTTTATCACTAATTTACACTTTCATGAAAGCACCAACCAGTCATCCTAACAATATCCTCACAATATGGATATCATGGTATTCAGTCAAAAACATGGTAACAGTCGACTGTGTTCATATGGCTCAGTCTGAGGGACTAGAGACAGAAAATATCTTGAAATATACAAAATGTTCATTTGGCGTGGTCATCTGTGAGCCTGCAGAGTTTACACAAAGTTTTGCATGGGAAGTAGGTGAGCTGTGAAAAAGTGTGTGAAGATGATCAAAATAATAATCAATGAAGAACAAGAGGTCCTAAAGGTTAAGTTGAGGTTCAGAACAGTTCCAAGACAACAGTTCCCATGAGGGAAAGTGATCAGGATGGGAAAAGTTGGACATATCAACTCCATCCCATCATGCCTAATCTGTGAAAGATACCAGAAGGCACTGATATGTCCACATGGGATTTTTTATTCATCAAAGAAAATATTGGAATCCTTTGTGAATCCACTATTGGACTAAGACCTGGATGATGGTGTCCTCTATACGTTTTGTGGAATTACCACAATAAATATCAGATTCCCACAGACAGAGGCCATTTGGACCCCTGCATGTTGAAATAATGTACAATATCATCACTCAAGTTCACAGTTTTTCACTTCAACACACAAGGATTGTGTGAAAATACAGTTTGACAACAATTTGAGATGTAAGCCTGTAAAACTCCTGTTCAGCTAACAGAATATTACATGTTCACACATCATTAAAAAGTGCAGTCTGACCTGAGAGTCTCCAGTCTGCAGTTTGGACTCTCTAGTCCAGCAGACAGCAGCTCTACTCCTGAATCCTGCAGCTCGTTCTCACTCAGGTCCAGCTCTGTCAGATGGGGGTTGGACTTCAGAGCCGAGGCCAGAGAAGCACAGCTGCTCCCTGACAAGCTGCAGCTCCTCAATCTGAATAAAGAATAAAATATGGAGCTATAATTTCCAGTGTTATGGATATTTATCAGTCAGAGATTGTCCAAAATATTCAAAAAAGCAGGACAAACCATTATTATAACAATTATATTAATAATAATACTGATAATACTAATTCATGTTTATATTACACCTTTAGAACAAAGTTCCAAAGTGCTTTACAAAACCATCAGAGTAAATGAAAAGATAAAGATAACACCTGAAATGAGAAGACATCAAAATATTAAAAACACAAATAAACAGACAATGACAGCAAGAAACGATCAAAGGTCCAAAATAATTCAAATTCAGTGCTAAATACGGTAGACGTGAAAACAGCCATAGGTACGTCCATAAATAACAAATGAATGGCTCAATGAAAAGTCCTCAGATGCCTTCAGTCTACCATCTTCTCAGAGTAAAACTGGAGAACAAGAGCTTCTGCATCACATGACACCAGCACCCAGTCTCTTGACCAATCAGGGCCCAAGTTATTAGCATTTCAACAGACTGACCAGGTGATGGCAGCAGAGGTGGGCCCATCAATATATTGATATAATATGGATATAGTGATATGAGATCAGATATCATGTGGGATTTGGGATATGGTAATATCTTATGGCATCAGTGTTGTCCTCTCCTGCTTTTAAAGGCTGCATTACAGTAAAGGGATGCAGTTTTCTCAACTTATTAGATGCTCCTCGCTGCTCTGTTATTTGCCTCAGCCTGCTCGCTCATCATATCCATATTACTAATGACTGTTTATCAGGGCAGTTGTTTTTCAGTCACAGGTGTGTTAGTTGAAGACAGGAGCTCACACAGGTGTATTAAGTCTCCTGAGCTCCTTCACTCTCTGCTCTTCAAGTGAGGAGGATCTCTTTGTTCTTTGTTCCTGAGTGCGTCTGACTGAGTAGTTCATTCCAGATTATTTGACACAAGTCATGTTTATTTTTCCATCGTTGCCTGAGCAGCAACATCATTGTTGCTGCTACCAGACTGGTAGTCTGACTACCAGTCTGGTCTAGTGAACAGCGTGAACTGATGAAGCGACTTGGATAAGGGGCAAAACGTCTTCTAGACATATAACTAAGTCCAACTGACCTGATTCAGTTTCCTTCAGATAAAGAAGAAACCAAGCAGTAGAAACCTGATGTTCAAGTTCAGTTACACAGCAAAAACTTGCTTCTGATTTTGAATTATTGCAGGGGTGAGCTGCTATGGGCATCACCATCATGTTGCCTCCATTTTACTCTGGACGGCCTGAAGTATATTTTTTCTGACAGAACCAATCCTTTATCCTGAATATTTAGAGAACGACACATCCTTATTGTATTTCTGACGGTGTCAGGTATGGAAGCAGCTCTACACTGTTTGTATAATGTTGATTTCACATCAGAACTAACCGAGCCTTCCTGCAGTTCCTCACAGCTGGGATCAGTCTCCGTCGTCCCTCCTCTGATGTGTTGTACGCCTTCAGGTCCAACTCATCCAGAACCTCCTCTGACATCTGCAGCATGTAGGCCAGAGCTGAGCAGTGGGTCTCAGAGAGTTTCTTCTGTGATCTCTTCTCTGACTTGAGGAACTCTTGGATATCCTGATGTACTGAGAGGTCGTTCATCTCCATCAAACAATGGAAGATGTTGATGCTTCTGTCAGGAGAGTTAACTGTTGCTCGTCTCATCTTCAGATTTTTGATAACTCTCTGGATCTCTTCTGGTCTGCTCTCTGTCTGACCCAGCAAGCCTCCTAAGAGCCTCTGGTTGGACTCCAGTGAGAGGCCATGAAGGAAACGGACAAAGAGGTCCAGGTGACCATTTTTGCTCTGCAGGGCTTGAGACATGACTTTCTTCAGGAAGATATCCAATGATGGCTCATTGTCAACACCTTTATTCTTGCGTGTTCTCATGACTCTGGCCAGTACCTCTGTGTTCCTGTTGGTGTAGCAGTGGAAGATGTAGACTGCAGCAAGAAACTCCTGAATGCTCAGATGAACAAAGCAGTAGACCTTTCTCTGGAAGAGCACACACTCGGTTTTGAAGATCTCTGTGCACACTCCTGAGTACACCGAGGCCTCTCTGACATCAAGACCACACTCCTCCAGGTCTTCTTGGTAGAACATCAGGTTGCCTTTCTCCAGATGTTCAAACGCCAGCCTGCCCAACTTCAGAAGAACTTCCCTGTCAGTCTCCATCAGCTCCTGCTGGCTCCTGTCATGTCTCTCATCGTACTTGTGCTTCTTCCTCTGTGTCTGAACCAGCAGGAAGTGTGAGTACATGTCAGTCAGGCTCTTGGGCAGCTCTCCTCTCTGGTCTGTAGTCAACATGTGCTCCAGAACTGTAGCAGTGATCCAGCAGAAGACTGGGATGTGGCACATGATGTGGAGGCTCCTGGACGCCTTGATGTGTGAGATGATTCTGCTGCACAGCTCCTCATCACTGGACCTCCTCCTGAAGTACTCCTCCTTCTGGGGGTCAGAGAACCCTCGGACTTCTGTTACCCTGTCAACACATGTAGGAGGGATCTGATTGGCCGCCGCAGGTCTGGAAGTTATCCAGAGGAGAGCCGAGGGAAGCAGATTCCCCTTGATGAGGTCGGTCAACAGCACGTCTACTGATGATGTCTGTGTGACATCAGACACAACCTCATTGTTCTGGAAATCCAATAAAAACCTGCTTTCATCCAGGCCGTCGAAGATGAACACGACTTTACAGACGGCGAGCTTCTCTGCTGTGACCGTCTGTAATGTTGGATGGAAAACACGGAGCAGCTGGAGAAGACTGTAGCGCTCATCTTTGATCAAGTTCAGCTCCCGGAATGAAAGCAGAACCACAAGACTGACATGTTGGTTTTCCAAGCCCTCTGCCCAGTCCAGAGTGAACTTCTGCACTGAGAAGGTTTTTCCAATCCCGGCAACGCCCTGCGTCACAACTACCCTGATGTGTGTGTCTTGGCCAGGTAAGGGTTTAAAGATGTCCTGGCACCTGATTGGAGTGTCACTGAGGGTCTCCATCTTGGATGTTGTCTCCAGCTGCCACACCTCATGTTGGGTATTAACCTCTTCCCTCCGTCCCTCTGTGATGTAGAGCTCAGTGTAGATCCTGTTGAGGGGGGTTCCAGTTCCTGCTGCAGCAGTTCCTTCTGTCACAAATTCACATCTCCTCCTCAGACTGATCTTATGCTCGTCTAAAACCTGCAGACCGCCGTCCACTGGGCTGGTTTGACTGCTTGTCTGCAGTCCAGGTCTTGTTCTGGATCTTTTTCCACACTGGGGACAGGCAGGATCTCTTGATGGATCAGACTGGTCCCAGTATGAGGTGATGCACCGTCTGCAGAACCAGTGTCCACAGCTGGTGGGGACTGGATCCCTCAGGAGCTCCTGACACAAAGCACAGCAGCACAGCTGCTCCTTCACATCACCTCGACTCCTCGTCCTGTCCCTGTGGAGATGAAAGCAGTTTGTTTATGTTTAGACATCACGTTTTAACTGAAATCTTAAAATCTTTTATAAAATGTCATAAGTGGTCTCTAATGTCACTTTCTGTGACTACATTTACATGGACTGAAATAATCTAATATTAATGCAATTAAGATAGTATTTATAAGACTAAATGTCCATGTAAGCAATGAATCTCAACTTCCGACACAGGTGTGTGAAGAACTTGTGAGGAGGACGACACCCCCTTGACTTAACTCTGAGATTAGTCACCATTGTTACGACTCCAGTGAAGACCCCATAACAAATGTCTGAATCCCCTCCACATCCAGGTGGGTTTTCATGCTGGGTTCCAGTGCTCCTGTCTGGTTCCAGGACCAGAAGTCAGGTATTACAACACTCAGGCTGGGACAATATGCTTATCTCCTGATCCATAGTATTGGATCAAGAGATAAGACACCTGACACCTGGGAGCCAATCAATACATATGGTGATTCTTAAGTATCCTCTTATCCTCGTTGTGGAAATGTGTCAGAAACTGGCCTAATTTTTTATCTGCCTTCCGCCCTACGTGCGCTGGGATAGGCTCCAGGAACCCTCCGCGACCCTTGTGAGGATAAGCGGTTTAGAAGATGAATGAATGAATGTATTTTTAAAAGAGATTACTTTAACTCAAGTAAAACATTTGACTGAGCAGCTTCCACTGGCAGTGCAGTCATATTTGACCAGGAGGATCTACACTGTAACTCAAGTCATGGGTCAAAGTGAAGCACCTCCATGCTGACGTGTGTGTGTGTGTGTGTGTGTGTGTGTGTGTGTGTGTGTGTGTGTGTGTGCCTGTGGCCGCTGTGTGTGTGACGTGAGCCACGGTGCATCACATGCACATCAGTCTGAGCAGCACAGGATCAGATTTATCTGTCAGTCAATGTGAATCTAAACTTCAGACACAGGTGTGTGAAGAACTTGTGAGTGCAGGTGCACGTGGAAATGTTCTCAGGTGTTTTAGTGCAGAACATAAAACAGCATCATAGTTTGTGGAAAACAGCACAGAGCCAGATGTGTTTTGGTTGAACAGCTGGATTGCAGAGCAGGGAGCAGTCATTTCTCTCTTTGCAGTCTCTTGTCTTGATATCCTCACTACTTGCTCTGCTATATAATCTCATGTCATCATATTCCATCAGGCTCACAGTCTAACAGCTGTCTTACTTTGTGTGTGAAGGTCCAGGTCCATTACTGAAGAATAGAGGTATATCTTTAGACCAGTCACTCTTCATGGACAGACAGCTGGACACTGCAGACTCTGCTCTGTGGTAGGAACCTCTGGAAACACAAATGTTTGAAACATGTTATTAGTTCTTGTAAATCGGGGCTCCAGACTAACTTTTCCACTGGCAGCACTGGTGCTCTTAACCCTGAGATTAGTCACCATTGTTACAACTCCAGTGAAGACCCCATAACAAATGTCTGAATCCCCTCCACATCCAGGTGGGTTTTCATGCTGGGTTCCAGTGCTCCTGTCTGGTTCCAGGACCAGAAGTCAGGTATTACAACACTCAGGCTGGGACAATATGCTTATCTCCTGATCCATAGTATTGGATCAAGAGATAAGACACCTGACACCTGGGAGCCAATCAATACATATGGTGATTCTTAAGTATCCTCTTATCCTCGTTGTGGAAATGTGTCAGAAACTGGCCTAATTTTTTATCTGCCTTCCGCCCTACGTGCGCTGGGATAGGCTCCAGGAACCCTCCGCGACCCTTGTGAGGATAAGCGGTTTAGAAGATGAATGAATGAATGTATTTTTAAAAGAGATTACTTTAACTCAAGTAAAACATTTGACTGAGCAGCTTCCACTGGCAGTGCAGTCATATTTGACCAGGAGGATCTACACTGTAACTCAAGTCATGGGTCAAAGTGAAGCACCTCCATGCTGACGTGTGTGTGTGTGTGTGTGTGTGTGTGTGTGTGTGTGTGTGTGTGTGTGCCTGTGGCCGCTGTGTGTGTGACGTGAGCCACGGTGCATCACATGCACATCAGTCTGAGCAGCACAGGATCAGATTTATCTGTCAGTCAATGTGAATCTAAACTTCAGACACAGGTGTGTGAAGAACTTGTGAGTGCAGGTGCACGTGGAAATGTTCTCAGGTGTTTTAGTGCAGAACATAAAACAGCATCATAGTTTGTGGAAAACAGCACAGAGCCAGATGGGTTTTGGTTGAACAGCTGGATTGCAGAGCAGGGAGCAGTCATTTCTCTCTTTGCAGTCTCTTGTCTTGATATCCTCACTACTTGCTCTGCTATATAATCTCATGTCATCATATTCCATCAGGCTCACAGTCTAACAGCTGTCTTACTTTGTGTGTGAAGGTCCAGGTCCATTACTGAAGAATAGAGGTATATCTTTAGACCAGTCACTCTTCATGGACAGACAGCTGGACACTGCAGACTCTGCTCTGTGGTAGGAACCTCTGGAAACACAAATGTTTGAAACATGTTATTAGTTCTTGTAAATCGGGGCTCCAGACTAACTTTTCCACTGGCAGCACTGGTGCTCTTAACCCTGAGATTAGTCACCATTGTTACAACTCCAGTGAAGACCCCATAACAAATGTCTGAATCCCCTCCACATCCAGGTGGGTTTTCATGCTGGGTTCCAGTGCTCCTGTCTGGTTCCAGGACCAGAAGTCAGGTATTACAACACTCAGGCTGGGACAATATGCTTATCTCCTGATCCATAGTATTGGATCAAGAGATAAGACACCTGACACCTGGGAGCCAATCAATACATATGGTGATTCTTAAGTATCCTCTTATCCTCGTTGTGGAAATGTGTCAGAAACTGGCCTAATTTTTTATCTGCCTTCCGCCCTACGTGCGCTGGGATAGGCTCCAGGAACCCTCCGCGACCCTTGTGAGGATAAGCGGTTTAGAAGATGAATGAATGAATGTATTTTTAAAAGAGATTACTTTAACTCAAGTAAAACATTTGACTGAGCAGCTTCCACTGGCAGTGCAGTCATATTTGACCAGGAGGATCTACACTGTAACTCAAGTCATGGGTCAAAGTGAAGCACCTCCATGCTGACGTGTGTGTGTGTGTGTGTGTGTGTGTGTGTGTGTGTGTGTGTGTGTGTGCCTGTGGCCGCTGTGTGTGTGACGTGAGCCACGGTGCATCACATGCACATCAGTCTGAGCAGCACAGGATCAGATTTATCTGTCAGTCAATGTGAATCTAAACTTCAGACACAGGTGTGTGAAGAACTTGTGAGTGCAGGTGCACGTGGAAATGTTCTCAGGTGTTTTAGTGCAGAACATAAAACAGCATCATAGTTTGTGGAAAACAGCACAGAGCCAGATGGGTTTTGGTTGAACAGCTGGATTGCAGAGCAGGGAGCAGTCATTTCTCTCTTTGCAGTCTCTTGTCTTGATATCCTCACTACTTGCTCTGCTATATAATCTCATGTCATCATATTCCATCAGGCTCACAGTCTAACAGCTGTCTTACTTTGTGTGTGAAGGTCCAGGTCCATTACTGAAGAATAGAGGTATATCTTTAGACCAGTCACTCTTCATGGACAGACAGCTGGACACTGCAGACTCTGCTCTGTGGTAGGAACCTCTGGAAACACAAATGTTTGAAACATGTTATTAGTTCTTGTAAATCGGGGCTCCAGACTAACTTTTCCACTGGCAGCACTGGTGCTCTTAACCCTGAGATTAGTCACCATTGTTACAACTCCAGTGAAGACCCCATAACAAATGTCTGAATCCCCTCCACATCCAGGTGGGTTTTCATGCTGGGTTCCAGTGCTCCTGTCTGGTTCCAGGACCAGAAGTCAGGTATTACAACACTCAGGCTGGGACAATATGCTTATCTCCTGATCCATAGTATTGGATCAAGAGATAAGACACCTGACACCTGGGAGCCGATCAATACATATTGTGATTCTTAAGTATCCTCTTATCCTTGTTGTGTAAATGTGTCGGAAACTGGCCCTTATTGTCAGTCCAGCTGGAGAAGCAGAGCTCCTCTGAACGGCCTCGCTCTCTAGTTTGTGTCTGTAAAGTTTCATGAGGCTGTGATTCTCCTAGAGGTCACTAGAGGTCATTTTATGCAGTGAAATGGTTGCTATAGGGGCAAACATCATCACACATGAATCAAATGTGGCTCATTGAATCCACAGGAGTCTCAGCTTTCCAGTCAAAGCCAACTGATGCAGCTCCAAGACTGTTTAGGCCCCAGTCTGCACAAACACACCATTTTTCAACAGGCCACAAGAACACACGTGGACTGCAGGGTTTGTGGCCCAAACTGCATGGGATTAGCAGAAGGTGGGCGTGTCTGCAAAGGGGAGAGCCGTGGCTGCCCAGAGAACCCATTTTCATTCACACATCTGGAGGTCAGAGGTTAAAAAAAAGCTAAAATTTAGCCAAAGTTAGAAACAATATTTTTTCAGAGAGTTCTCAGGTTCTGTAAATGCATTGTGAAAATAATACAGCAATGTGTTGAACCTTGTGTTTTTTACCTTGAACCTTGATGTTGAAATGAAAATGTACTTTTGAATAATTACGTATTTTTAAAAGAGATTACTTGAACTCAAGTAAAACATTTGACTGAGCAACTTCCACTGGCAGTGCAGTAATATTTGACCAGGAGGATCTACGCTGTAACTCTAGTCATGGGCTTCACCACTGCTCACGTTGAAGCACTTCCACGCTGACATGTGTGTGTGTGTGTGTGTGTGTGTGTGTGTGTGTGTGTGTGCCTGTGGCCGCTGTGTGTGTGACGTGAGCCACGGTGCATCACGTGCACATCAGTCTGAGCAGCACAGGATCAGATTTATCTGTCAGTCAATGTGAATCTAAACTTCAGACACAGGTGTGTGAAGAACTTGTGAGTGCAGGTGCACGTGGAAATGTTCTCAGGTGTTTTGGTGCAAAACATAAAACAGCATCATAGTTTGTGGAAAACAGCACAGAGCCAGATGGGTTTTGGTTGAACAGCTGGATTGCAGAGCAGGGAGCAGTCATTTCTCTCTTTGCAGTCTCTTTTCTTGATATCCTCACTACTTGCTCTGCTATATAATCTCATGTCATCATATTCCATCAGGCTCACGGTCTAACAGCTGTCTTACTTTGTGTCTGGAGGTCCAGGTCCATTACTGAAGAATAGAGGTATATCTTTAGACCAGTCACTCTTCATGGACAGACAGCTGGACACTGCAGACTCTGCTCTGTGGTAGGAACCTCTGGAAACACAAATGTTTGAAACATGTTATTAGTTCTTGTAAATCAGGGCTCCAGACTAACTTTTCCACTGGCAGCACTGGTGCTCCCAGCTTTCCCAGTCGCTCACAGCAGCTCATGATTTGGTCACAGCCTTTTTTTTTTGAGGGGGGGTCCAGCTAAAAGAACGGATGCTGCTCATGATCTGAAGCATCAGTTTTGGTGTCACGTCTACTTTCTCCATGCACCACAAACAGATTTCACAAGAAAACAGTGAACACACACTGCACTCTAACAGCTGTCTTACTTTGTGTCTGAAGCTCCAGGTCCATTACTGAAGAATAGAGGTATATCTTTAGACCAGTCACTCTTCATGGACAGACAGCTGGACACTGCAGACGCTGCTCTGCCCTCCTCTTCCTCCACCCAGTCACTCATCTTCTGATTTAAGTCAATCTAAAAGGTGCAAACACACACACACACACACACATACACATACACACACCAAAGGGATGATATATGGGTTAATGTTCTAGTTTTCTAATAGACAACAGGCATTAACTGTATTAAATGGAGTCAGTGCAGCTGCAGATAAATAATGACTTTTCCACATATTTTTGTGGAAAAGTCGGTTATTTTGTTGCTTTTTTATATTAAGTCTATAGTTATAATACGTTTTTTTTTATAATAAGTTTCTTCATTTCAATACTGTTATTTTGCAAATGTATGTATTTTTTATTTTATTATTATTATTTTTTGGTCATTCTTTATATGGATCGCATGCAATTTTTTGTTACTAACGTCTTGCTAATTATTTGATGTATTTGTTGTTGTTGTTGATTTGCTCATTATTTTTCCCCCCATGTCTCAGAAAGTAATATAGTGAATTTACACAGGTGATAGAGGGTTAATAATACACACACTGAAACACACACACACACACACACTGAGGCCCGAACCTTACAGTGAAATTTGACATTTTAATTTTAATTTGTCATGGCGACCAGCTTCATGCATGCAGCGTTTGGTCTTTGTAAAGGAGCAGGGAGCCGCTGATGATCTGCACAAATAAATGCAGACTCACAAATAATTTCTGAAGCACAAATTCACTTTAGGAAAGCACAAATGACAGAGTGTGAATGCAGCGAAGCTCATGGATGTTTCCCTGTTTCTGTTCCAATCCAGAGGCTGCGCTCACCAGCAAATCCTGGTGCCGTCATGAAACCTGCAAATCTTTCTTTCAGTTTTGGTGGCGCACCGTGTTCCCTTCATGTCTTTTTCTTGTTGTTGTTGTTTTCAGAGAACAGAGCCTCAGCAGAAAAATACAAACTCCTTTCCATCAAATCTTCAAAGAAGATGATGCTTTCTTGCTAAGGAGCCACAGGTTTGGCCTCGTGATGCGAGGCCTCGTTTGTAATTCGTCACGTGGTTTTCAGCAAACTGACGCAAGCCTCGAAACGGGGCTTCGTCAGACACGCCCCCTTCATTCTCGGTACACGCCTCGAAGCTTTGCGTCAAACGTCCAATCACTAGTTTGGCCCTTATTCTCTTTTCTGTGTTGAGGGAACAGAGGCCTGTTCTCACCCTGACAAACAGGAAACACTTTGCTTTCTGTTCAGGCTGGAAAAAGAAAAAGCCACAGGCCTGTTCAGGGCCCTGGGAACACAGGGAGCCCTGTTCACTTTACAAACTATTAATAGATTTACATTTTTTATTGGTTAATTTATTAATTTGTTCATTTTCCAGTGGCGGGTTTCATACATACAGATCAGTCTGTATTTCCTGTGGAATAAACGGAATTAAACGGCTTTAAAAGCGTGCTGTCTGATGTATAGAACTGGCTAATATTTGTTTTTACCGCCCGATGAGGGTTTTTTTCATCACCACAAAGAAAATGATCACTGGTTTACTTTTTAAATTTATTTCTAACAGATGAACTCAACAGTGAAAAATGCAGCTTGAAAATGGCGTCGGACAAAAGTAGCGACTCACAACAGGAGAGGAAGTTCGTCTCATGATGTCGAGTTTTTCTTTCTTTCTTCTTGGACTTGAATGCAGAGATCAAACAGAAATCCTCTCCTGACGTCCGAACGTGTGCAGCTCTTCTAATTTAGATCATGACAGTGAGACACAGAAGTCCAACATTAATAATGACGATGAGCCTCCTGGTCGCGTCTCGCCCAAACATTCAACCAAAGTTTCATTTTCACTTGTGCTGCGTTCACGTCCTCATCGGAGTAATGGGAAAATTCAGCTTCTTCTTCTTCTTCTTCTTCTTCTTCTTCTTCTTTATGGTGTTTAACGGCGGCTGGCATGGGCGTAGCGGACGCGGGGTACACATGTTCCCCGCACTTCCCGTATCTGTGCCCTCCGTCCCCCGCGCTTTTACAGCCATTACAACCACTTACTTCATTTTTAAAATGTTGAAAGGCGTTTTCCGAGCCTTCTGTAAACGCATCATGAGTAGGCGGAACTAAGGTGGCAAACAAACACTGCTGACGTGTGTCATCATCAGACAGAGGCTGTGCTTCAAAAATGTTCAGCAAACCAGCCACGAGGCAAAAAACTTTAGACAGTTTTTTCCCAAACAAACCGTGTAAGTTGAGTAATGCTGTTCCATGTAGACAATGTTTAGCTAAAACAGAGACATTCTGTATTTTATATTGTATATTATTGTCTCGGACTTTGGCTAAAAGATGACAAATAGATGTCAGTTTAGTTAGCTAAGCTAGTTAGTTATAAACCCACTCAGTTTCTGCACAGAACATGCGCTCACTATTGTTGTGCACATGTTTTTTAATCTTTATACAGCAGAAAGAGCAGGGTGAGGGAGGAGAAAGTGGGCCAGAGGCCAGCAGCAGGGGTGGACATGGAGGGTCTTCAGGTGAGGAGAAATTATAACTTAAGTCCTTATTATGTCTCTGTTATAACTGGCTGAGAGAAAATATCGATAGCATAAAAGGGATTTTGAGGTTAAATTCTACTACTGCTGTATTCCTAGTTCTATTTCAAAATGTTGCTTTCCACATATATATATATATATATTTTTATCTTTATTGCCACAATAGAAAGAGCAGGGTGAGAGAGAAGACAGTAGACCAGGGGCCAACAGGGATGATTATGCAGGGTCACAGGTAAGAAAAGAATATAACTTGCTGAGAAAAAATATCAATAGCATAAAACTGACTTTGTGATTGATTTCCACAGCTATGTCACCACTACTATTCTTAATTGTATTTATAAATTTTGCTTTGCACATTTATTATCTCTATTATTGCAGAAGAAATTGTAGGAGAAATTATAACTGGCTAAGGAAATGTATATAGGATAAGAGTGACTCTAAGACTATGTCAACTCAACCAGGGTTTGGCAGCTTTAGATTTTAGATTTTGACTTTCATAGTATATATTTTTTTTAACCTCTTAGGACCTGGCGTACATATATGTGGATATCACATTTTGGGTTATATTACTGTAGTAGTTAATTCTGCTGACCCGGGGCCGTCTGGCCGTGTATGTGGACCCTTACACTACCTACCACACTTGTTTTATATTTTGTTACAAGCATATGATGCCTTACTGTAGCTGTGACTGTCTAAAGGGGGCAAACATGTTGTTACTTCATTTTGTTTTTTTGCACTGTGATATTCAAAACACGTTCAAAAATATGTTTGTATGTGTTATTAATGCAAGACAAAGCAGTCAGGACAAAAACTGCAATGTTCATGGTGGAAATAAAGACTTTTGCACTCTATTACACAACGGCGACTTTATTGTGTTTTAAGGAAATTGAGAACCAGTGTCCACATATTTGGACATCATTTTTCTCTAAAACTACACTATGCAAAAAGACGATGCATAGTTTTTATACTTAAAAGGGGCCAATAAGCCAAAATAGAATCATGTGCATATCAAACAAAAGCTCGGTTCTTAAGACTAAAGTCGGTTCCCTGGTGCTGTGCTGTTTGTGGTTATGTGGTTCTTTAGCTGCTAAGGAGAGGTGCAATTGAATGCGAGGATGATAAATGACTCAATAGACCTCTGAACAATTTGTCCCCCTCACTTCTAAAATGATGGCTACGCCCTGCAATTAGCCCCCCAACTCCTTCCTGCCAGACACCTCATTACATTCAGCACCTTTTTTCCCCTTTCTGCTATCTTCTTAACAAGGCCTTGCCACGTCAGACGAGCGTCAAACACCACCCCCAAATACTTTAAAAACCCCACCCTCTCCAGTTCTCGCCCATACAATCTCAGGCTCAAACCTTCTTGCACCTTCTTCTTTGTGAAGAACAAAGTCTGCGTCTTCTCAACTGAGAACCGACAGCCCCAGTCCAGCCCCCACTGCTCCACCACATCTGTTGCCTCCTGCATTCTCCTGACCCCATTTTCAATACCTCGACTCCTTTTCCAGAGAGCCCCATCATCGGCAAATAGAGACCCCCCTATGTCCCCCTGGATCCTAGCAAAAATGTCATTCGTCATGATTAAATAGAGTAGAGGACTGATAACGTTACCCTGGGGGGTTCCATTATTAACCTGGTACTGACTGGACAAAACAGAACCAACCCGGACCTGAATCTTCCTCACAGTTAGAAAATCCCTAATCCAATTAAACATTCTCCCACACACCTCAAACTTGTGCAGTTTTATAAACAGACCCTCTCTCCAGATCATGTCATAGGCCTTCTCTATGTCAAAGAAAACAGCTACAATTGACTCCCTGTTTGCCTGGGCCCTCCTTACCTCATCCTCTAGTCTAACCACGGCATCCATGGTGTTTCTTCCTTTTCTAAAACCACATGGATATCCTGCCAGCACCCCTCTCCTCTCCAGTACATATGATAACCTTTTTGTCACCATCCTCTCCATTACTTTGCAGATATTGGAGGTCAGCGCTATCGGCCTGTAGCTAGATGGTGACGCTGGGTCCTTGACCGGTTTTCAGATCGGCACCACCACAGCTTCTTTCCACCCCTGCAGGAGCTTCCCCTCCTCCCACACTTTGTTGTAAAGATGCAACAACGCCCCACAAAAATCCCTAGGTTTTGCAGCATTTTATAACACACCCTATCTTTGCCGGACGAGGAGGACTTGGACTTATTTATAGCTCTTACCATCTCCACTAAGGTAAAGGGCTCATCCAATTCAATTAAACTAAATTTGCTTTTTCAAAAATGCAACAGCAACAAAAACAAAATGCTGTTCTTTTCTAACCAGCACAATGAAACAAATCTCAAATCTAAGGAAATTTGTTGTTTGACTTCTTGTAAAAAGTACCCTGTCATACTTTTTAAAACTGCATTGATCTGACAAGCAATGATAAATATGTCATTTCATGAAGAAAGATTAAAGGAAAAAGGAATAAGACCTAAATTAAATGAACTAATTGGAAAAAAAAAAAAAAAAAACATTCAGCAACATTTCTTGAACATGGGTCTTTAACTTAAGCAATTTGATAACATTTTGCATTTTGGTGCTTTGACAGCTATAGTTTGACTCATTTCAGGATGATTAAATTGAATACTGAATATAAAATTTCGTTTATGAACTTCCATTTATATTTTAATGAATATTTATTAGGCTAAATAATGATTTTTAAGGAACCTTGCATGGATGCTATTTTTTAACATAGGCTATATTTAAGCATTATTACACGAGAGGGTGTGAAGTTACAATAATGACGGTCAAGCACACCCTCGAGTGTAATAATGCGATTATACAACTATTACCAACATAATGAATGAATGAATTAATGTTTATTTCGGTCATTTTCAAGCGGCAGAAATCAAATATACCTATGAATAAACAAATACTTATGCACAAGTATGTAAACAATAAACAATATTTCATTTCATTTCAGTGGAAAACCAAACCAAATATATAATATATACAAATAGACACTGACCGAAAAGGAATAGGCTGAAGCCTTAGCTTATTTTGCCTATCCTTCTTACATTGCTAAGATTTTGCCAGCTCACTTAAATAATGAAATTAAGTAACTGAAAGACACAAAAACAGAAAGATGCATAAATATGCAAAGGGTCCCTAGGCAGTCCATAAGTACACTTGTGTTCATAATTCTGTTTTATATTTACTAATAATATTATTTTTAAATAGCTTTTTAAAGCGTATTACATAGTTTCATTTCTGTTTCTAAATTATTCCATAGATTGACACCTTTTACCGATATACATCTTTGTTTTACATTTGTTCTTGCCTTTGTTTTTTTGAACATGCAACTCCCTCTCAGTTGGTATTTGTTCATTCTGATCTGGAACATCTTCTGGATACTTTCTGGAAGCATGTTGTTATTCACTTTATACATGATTTGTGCTGTTTTAAAATCAACCAAATCAATGAATTTTAGGGCCTGTGAATTTATGAATAATATGTTTGTATGTTCCCGATAAGCAATAATAAAATAATAATAATAATAAAATGTATAATCAAAATGTATTCATACTGTGGGCATTTCGCTCTCAAAATATAAAAGTTTTTTGCTAGTATTCTCCATTTCAGCGGAAATACATGAGATCTGACATTAACTAGTCCTTGTCAGCCAGCCAACTTGGGCTTATCAAAACTGAATAAATACCACACATAGCAACACAAAACTGCTTTGCTAGCTCAATCATGTTGTAACTAGGATAGCTACTGGAAAAAAATCATTTTTTTCATGGACTGATAGTTATACTTCTGCTGACTTCTCAGTCATTTTTAATCTAACAGGTGTCATGACAACGACTCACCAGCACAGCTGATTTTCATCTACAACGAACTTATATTAACAGTTATATTTAAATATAGGCTACTGCTTTCCAGTGTTGGTGCCAGAACAAACATATATCTTTTCATAAACTCACTGGCAGATGTTTTATTTCAGCTGGGGGTGTGTCGCTCCAATTTAACATCAGCTCGGATTAATGTGGCTAAGCAGCAAAAGTAACAACAGTAAGCAGTCACATTAAGGCTGAACAGAATTATATAATTTCAACCCCACCTTTTAGGGGCTTTTGCTAATCACCTTTTCAGGTTATTATCAATTTACCTCTGAAATAAAGACCAATAAAGACCATTTTCACAGATGTGTTGATTTATTAAATGTTCATTTCAATGTACAGCTGCAAACAAATTGAGAAATTAATTAAATCAATGGCCTAGGCAACTCATAAAGAATAAACAAATGAATAACGATTGATAGGCTAATTAATAACTGATAACTGATAACATTAACACATTAATAACAAGAACAAAATTATAGCCTGCACATCTCCATGGAAAATTTTACAGGTACTGTCCGTGGTGCTGACTCCGCCTCAGCAGGGACTATACACCGATTCGGGTGAGCGGTTTGTGTACGCCGCCATCTTGTGGCGGCGCCATTGCTGCGGTGTGCGATGTCATAAAACTGTCATGCTATCAATAAAGACCGATATGCCAATAAATAATGACCGAGAGCATCACTGACAGCATGAGTAAAGTCACCTGGTTTGACGATGTCAGACAGCGGCCTCCGGTTACTGATGAAGGTATCTTAAATTAATACCGATATTAATTTGGCAATTAATAAGATGAAAACTATGAAGTATTTCAGTGTGAAATACTGAAGTAGAAGGAAATGTGTGACTGTAAACACTGGCTACTCTACGTTTATACTGATCTTCGCAAGCTAACAGGCATTTAATCATTGTGTACAAGCCTTCGTGATTAAAAAATAATGTAGGGATTAAACATTAGTTTCGTGGGCTAACAGTGTTATGCCGAGAAATGCATGCCTGCCAAGATCTACACACGACAACTGAGAACTGAATGGATGTAACATGAGCTCAACCAAGTCAAAGTTGATAGAATAAAATGTGCGGACGGCGCCGCTTGAACTAAGTTAAAACTTGCTTAAAGATATTTTTAGACTCACCAGCAAACGTTGGAGATGGATGCGATATATTGCATATATACGTATATCAGTGGCGAGCGGTGACGTTTTTGTGTAGTCATGCTGTGGTCCCAATTTCATGCGAGCGCCCGCGAGTGCGCGAACTTGAAAATTTTGGGGCATTTATTTATTAATAAAAACGCATAATATGGTTTTTAACTATACTATATCAACTCGCCAACTCGATTTTGATAGCCATGCCTGCGCATTTTGCCCCAATGTTACCAACAACAATGTGTTGCAATTTACAGTGTAAATGAAAGCGGAAATTATTAGAACGGACGGATGATGCAGTAATAACCAGTTACAGAGTCGAGCAAATGACACATGAATGTGCTCACAATGTTACCAACAAAATGTTGGAATTTACCATGAGATCGGAGCTGTTTGGACGTGCCACGGGGTGATGCAAACACACAGCAATGTCACCAGCTAGCCTACATGGTCAATGAAATGACACACACACATGCCCAATTGCCCATCAGGCTACGCACCAAAGTGATAAACGTCAGAGAACACCTCTTTTTCATAACACCTGCAATAGCCTAAATCGATGAAACATGCCAGGTTACTCAAATGAAGTTGTATTTTCACCCATTTTGATTGGCACGATGCAGATGATAGAACAAACTAACGTTAACGTTCCCGTGCTAGCTAGCCAGCTAACGACGTTAACGGTAGCTAGCTGTCAAGTGAATGACTTGCTGTTGCCGCTGAACATTTCAAGCGAACTTGCTACGTAGCTACTCGTGTTGCGCATGCGTCTTCTGAAAAGCTGGTTCGCAGACAGCTTATTTTCCATTCAAAACGCCCACATACAGAAACACCGGCTACAACACTACTGTGAATACTCGGTATCACAGAGCGCATGCGCGCGTCAAGCTGTCAACTTTCCAGCATTTCGCTAGCAAATTGAGATAGATACGTGTATATAGGCAGCGGTTTGCAACCAAAATGATAGAAATAAGGTATATTATAAAAGGATACACTAGGAGACCAACATTTTAAAGATTTTAATTGAAGGGCTTGGGCATGCGCCGCATTTATATATATATGATATATATATATATATATCATATATATACGGTACAGCTAAGATCTGCCACGATTTATATCCCGTCTCTTCAGCCACACACAGTTGCATGTGTGAAATTCACATTCATTTGCATAAACAGATGGATCTCGGCGAGAAGCAATTTCTGCACATAACAGTGGCGTTTAATCAATATGGCCAGGCTATGACATGATTAAGAAATAAAACACGTTTCTGTTCCATTTTTAGACATTCAGGAGTATTTTATTCATCGGCTGGCCAGCAATGACCAGCAAAACAAAAACTACAGGTCATTGATTGAGGGTCAGAATTACCTGAGCTCTGGATGGGTCGGCCAAATACTACACTGCTTTTTGGACGACCACAGAATAATACTGAAAGGACACACCGCACACCGCAGTAATGGCGGCCGCTCTACTTCCAGTTATTTCGCCGAATCAGTGTATACTGTCCGCAGTGCTGACTCCGCCTCCGCGGGTACTGTCCGTGGTGCTGAATCTGCCTCAGCAGGAACTATACTGTCCGTGGTGCTGAATCTGCCTAAGCAGGGACTATACTGTCCGCAGTGCTGAATGAGCCTCAGCGGGTACTGTCCGTGGTGCTGAATCTGCCTCAGCAGGTACTGTCTGTGCATTTCATTCTCTTAATATCGAAATTAAAGCTCCATAAAATTCACTAAGGATCTTGTTTACCTCTTCTTTACTTACACCTGAGAAATCAGCTGTTTGCCCGGTGTTTTTCTATTTTCTATTTCCCATTTCCTAGGTTTTGCAGCATTTTATAACACACCCTATCTTTGCTGGGCGAGGTGGACTTTATAGCTCTTACCATCTCCGCAAAGGTAAAGGGCTCAATTCACTACCGGGTTCCGGAAAAAACTGCTCCTCTCAAGACTGCGGTCCTTTGCGTGAAAATCACAAAGTCCACCCAAAAACCTGCTGAGACAGTTCTTCTCGAATTCAGCAGCTCCCACCTGCAAACACGTTTCTTGGGGTAATAATTGATCATAAAATAAACTGGAAGTCTCATATAAAACATGTACAATGCAAACTGTCAAGAAGCATTTCAGTTCTGGGCAAAGCAAAACACATTCTGGACCACAAATCGCTCCACATTCTCTACTGTTCACTGATTTTACCATATTTACATTACTGTGCAGAGGTTTAGGGCAATACTTACAAATGTACAATACAATCACTCATTCATAATACCGGTTATAGAGATCACACAAATTCACTATTCTTAAAATCAAAAACATTAAAACTGACTGACCTGGTTCATTTTCAAACAGCACAAATCATGTACAAAACAATAAACAATGTACGTCCTGGAAATATTCAAAATTTGTTTTTCAACAGAGATGGGGTTATAATCTCAGGGGGGAGTTCAGCTTAAAACATCAGCGAGCACGTACAACTTTAAAAAGTTTTTGTGTTTCTGTTTGTGGAGTGAGGTTGTGGAACAGATTGGATGTGGAGCTCAGGCAATGTCCAAGCATGACCCAGTTTAAAAAGCGGTACAAACACAGGGTTTTCACGAGGTACAGGGAGGAAGAAGGGCTTTAACAATCGGGTGTTTGTATTATTGTTGTTTTGACTATTGTTATTGTTGTTTTGATTATTCTCATGGATTTTGTTTGTTTTTCAGTTTACTTTATTCTGGTTCTCGCACATGTTCAAAATAAAGCATTCATTCATTCATTCAAACCAGTTTTGTGACGTGCCTTTTATATAATGTGGGATATGAGGCGGAAGTTTCAGGAAATGCATTGAAGCAACTGAGAAAAACTGGAATGTAAAACCAGATATTACAACTTGTTTTAGTGCAGGTGCACTGCCACTATCGCTTACTTCTACTAAACTACTGCTTGTACTACTACTATAGCTTCTAGTATTTTTTCATCTGTTACGGTTCAAAATACCACCACCACCGCAACAGTCAGACCCACCAAACAGAATGTCCTGTATCTAAAAAGTTGCAAGTTTGATTCCCACAGCCAAACAGAAGACTTGTATACTTTGTTGTTAATCATTTTGCTTAATTGAATAAATTCATGTTAGTAAAGAGTCATGTCTGGTCTCCACATTTTGTCCTTCCTTTGAGTCGGGTCAGGACATTTATTTGTCTCTTGTCTGTGTGGAAACGCCTCTCAAACAGCATTTAGACGGTCAAGTTTAATGCAAAAGTGTGGCGATGTGCATCATCAGATGTCACCATGCAGCTTGTGGACGGCTGCACTCAGTTCATCAAACATCCAACAAAACTGACAAACGGCAAAACAACACAAACTGCACGTTATATTGACGGGTGCAGCCCTGGTCAGTATTTCAGAGCGCTGCTGCTGTCCTGGAGCAGTTAAATTTTGTTCAAAATATCATGACAATATTGAGTTGTGAATCAATTTGAATCATGAATTGAGTGAATCTTTTTACACACCAAATGTGAAGACTGTGACACTAAAACTCTTAAAACCGCAAAAATAAACTGCCAGAAAACTTAATAACACATCCTTCTTCAATAATTAATAACATATTAGCAACTGCCAGTTGCTGTAATAGCTTATCACATTGTGTCTACTAACTTACTGCTGCTGCTGCAGTAACAGCCACTTTTCAAAATACCACAACTACCACAACTACTAAAAGTAATGCTGACTTAAGTTTCAAATTTGAATTTTTGCTTTGGTTTTTGATATTATTTGTCCGGCAGATGGCCGTAAAGAGGGGGATTCAAAGCGCTGATCCTCTGTTATGTGGATCCTCATGATCCAGTCTGACAAAGGTTTGAAAAACTGTATCAAGATTATCCTGATTCGGTGTATGAAAAAACAGGATTTCATTATGCAGACCATTCTGACACAAATTAAAAACTGGACCCAGGTGAACAGCAGCAACTTTTGAGGGGCCACAAATTCACAGAAAAACATAGTGAAGTGTCCGTGTGTCTGACTGTGCAGGCTTGGACTGAGGCTGCAAATATCAGGTGTCATTATCTTCAAATATGGTTTCCCTGAGTGATTTGTTCTGTCCTCTGAAACAATTAGATTAGACACTGATGGGACACTAAAACTCTGAAATTACAACAATAAATCGCAAAAAAAAAAAAAAAAAAAAAAAAAAAAAATCCAAAAAATGAATCTCCCCAAACTAAATAATTAGCTATTAATAACTGTCAGTTAATGTAATAGCATATATTAATAGCAACAACAAAATAACGTGTGTAAGGCAGGTATATTACTTTTTATTCATATAATTACTACGACTATTTCAACTGTTGCCATGACGACTGAAGCTACCATAACAGCTACTTTTCCAAATATCACCATGAGAGCAACTGGTGCCTGTTATACTAACTATGGAGAAGAAGGAAAAGAAGAAAGAGAGCATCCATCTCATGACAGATAAGTGTTTTTTGACTTTTCCATGACTTTTGCAGCACTTGGTGACTGTTTTGAACTGAAGCAAAGCATCATTTGAGATCTTGTTGTTGCTGGTTGCTGTGTGTCTAAAGAGCCTCTTTAGCTGTAGAACAGAGCGGAGCACAAACGGCATTATGACGTCACAGAGGAGCAGAATTCTGAACGTCCAGCAAAACGTCGGAGAGAGATCAGGGCCTTTATTCACACCCGGCTGTCTCTGCAAAGACACACGCTGACCGTGAGAGCTTTCTGCGAGCGTTTCTGTGCGACACACACACTTTGAACCATGCTTTCATTGCGTCCTCGGCCTGGTGAGTATCGTGGGTTTGATTTTCCACAAAAAGATCCGTCTATTTGTTTGATTTTTGAGTCTGATGTGTGGATGTTTTGAGGATTGCTTCAAGAGTTTTGGTGATTTTATTGAAGTTTTTGTGATTTTATCTTCATGGAATAGACTTATTTTTGGTTTTGTTTTGTGTTTAACTTACATTTTGGACTGAACACTGCGTAGTGTTCACATTTACTGCCACATTTATCGAGGAGCACAGCAGAAATAAGTCTGGGACTTTACTGTGTTGTCCTTGACAAACAAGACAAGTTTCAGATATTTGAAGTCCTTCTCCACTCAAAGATGTTTTTCTTCAGCTCAAAATGGCTTCACATAAACAATATTTGTATAAAATATGTTTTTCATGTTTATCTTTTCATATTTGGCATAATTTTTGTGAATGTCATGGATGATCTTCCTGTGAACAGAGCTCTGGTTACTAGCCGCTCAGCCAGCAGGCAGGCGGGGGGGCAGAGACTATGTCCACACACAGAGCTGTGCATTTTTTATTAGGGCAAGATCTAGAGCTGCATTTAAGCAGTTTTTAAGGTAGTAAGGGATGTTTTTCATGGAAAAAATGTAAAATTAATTATTATTAATGATCATTTTGAGTGATTATTTTTAGGGGCTTATCAAAGGAGGGGAACTTTAATTATCTGGCTCATATTGTCTGATAAAGTTCAGCTGAAGTGCAGAGAGTGACGGTTTTCTTTTCCTTTTGACGGTGAAACTGAAGCCGACGATGAGCCTGACAACATCTGGGCCATCGGCAGAGACGAGGAAGATGAGGAGAGCAGTGAGGAAGAGGAGGAGAGTTCCCTCCTTGACTTCCCTCTCTTCGTTGACACCTCCTCTGATGAGGAGGAGGACGAGGAGGAGGAGGAAGAGGAGGAGAGTTCCTTCCTTGACTTCCCTCTCTTTGAGGACACCTCCTCTGATGAAGAGGAGGAGGAGGAGGAGGAGGAGGAGGAGTTAGACCAACTCCATATTCCTCCTGGCTGGGACCGCCTGCAGGTGTGTACGTGTGTATGTGTTTAAATGTCTTTTAAATATGAGATATTTATTTATTTTGAACACTATCAAAGGAAGTTACTTTGTGATAGAAACTTAACATCACGTAACAAAACATAATGTAACAGAACTTCTATGTCATCTAGGCGTTCGGTCCTCTCCCTGCCTTGGTCCTTTGGGCCGAGGATGACGAGGACAGATCCAGCATCGACTCTGGATACGAGAGCCTCGGCTCTGATGAGGAGGAAGAGGATGACGAGGATGATGACGGGCCATTGGACAACTCCAGACCCTCATCTCCTCTGAACCAGGACCTCCTCAGACAGGACCAGGACCAGCCAGCTGCACCTGGCCTTGACCAGCTGTACCAGCAGGCCCAGGAGGTTCTGGACCAGATCCAGGAGGTGGAGGAGTGGCTTCAGCAGCTCCCCGCGCCGCAGCTGCCTGCCAATCCTCCACCGCCGCCTGAGGAGCCTCCTCGGGATCTGGAGGAAGGTCAGGTGCAGATTGAGCCTCAGCCTCCTTCGGGACCAAGGTTAATATAGTTTTGCATTTTTCACTAGTGTTTAATTTGAATTTTAGTTTATCCACACCTAGTTTTCATGAATTTGTTAGTTTTTCTTGACAGTAATAACCTTGTTGTGGACCTGCTGTGTCTCCTAGGAGGGCTCTGGAGAGGGGTCCTGATGAAGCAGAGCTCTCTGCTGAGGGACCTCCTCTCAAGAGGAGGAGGACGGAGGACACTCCTGCTGTGGGACGTCCTATGAAGAGGAGGCATGAAGGCTCCTCTGAGGACGAGGGTCCCTCCACAGGCAGGAGGTGCGAGTCACCTGTCAAGAGGCCGAGATGGTCGGACGACAGCGACTCGGATTAAATCCATCATCCCACATTAAAGTAAGATTCATTTTATTAACTTATTTTATTTGAAAGATTTTCCCTTAAGTTGTTTACTCATTACTACTTTGAATTACTTTGAATTTCTTCATTCTTTCAAGTGCAGAGTGTAACAGTTTGTCTTTTCCTCTTGACACAGAGACAGAGCTGACAACGATCCTGCAATCATTTGGATCTTCAGCACTGATCAAGAATGAAATCCCACAATCACTGGGATCTCTATGGGATGGTGACGATGATCCCACAATCACTGGGATCTCTATGGGATGGTGATGATGATCCCCACATCACTGGGACCTTCAAGGGGTGCTGACCATGATCCCCATATCACTGGGATCTCCATGGGATGAGGCTGATGATGATCCTACAGTCACTGGGATCTCCAGCAGGACTGAAGAGGAAGACAAGGGGAGAAGCCCGGAAGAGGAGGGGTGCCCCTTCCTCGACCCATCTCACCGTGTAGAGACAGGAGGAGGAGGAGAGGGGGGATGATGATGTTTCATTGGACAATTCCAGACCTTCATCTCCTCTCAACCAGTATCTCCCAGTACAGAAGCAGAGGCTGAACTGGGAGCAGCTGGGAGCTGGAAGTCGCCTGCTGCTAAGAGGCCGAGGCGGTCGGACGACAGAGACTCAAATTAAATTCATCAAACCAAAATAAATTTAAACAATCTTTGCAAATTTATTTAATGGTGACATTTTTATTCATTCATTTATTTTACTTTGCGTGCAGCATAGAAATTATAAATCATGTCTGGAAAAATTATTGCTTGGAGATGTTCTTGGAGGGTCTTGTTGATTTTCATTTGTGTAAAATGGCTCTGATTATGGCTGCAACATAATCAAATGCTGACAAATATGTTCTGGGCACAACACAAAACAGAATTTGTTTTGAGGATATGAAATCTTGTGAAAGGTCAGCACTGGTGTTCATGTCATGTGAAAACATTTCAAGTTTCTTCAATAGAGCGATGAAAAGTGAAATCATAAAAAACATAATCATCATTACAAGGCTCCTCTTCTGTCTGTGCAGCAGAAAAGATTTTTTTTTTTTGACATTTTTACTTCAATGTAATGCTCTGTTTATGTCCTCTGGTATATTTTATTGTACACAAAATGACAGAGCGAGGTCCTGCATGAGTTGTTTTGGAGGTCCATCCAGTGAAAATCATGAACTAGGATTGAATCCTCATATTGAATACTCCATGTGGGTTTGGTTACCATAGCAACAGTTAAAAATGTAATATCCAACATGCAGTAAATTGCATTAATGAACAGCCTCAAGACACAACAGTCATCAGGCTCCAGGCTGCTGTCCCTGTACTGTGCTGATGGCTCCAGTAGGGGGCGCACTGTCTCCATCAGCTCCTCCAGCTGATGATGTCTGTCATGTTGAACACAGTTGTGGTGGAAAAACACCATGAACCACCTGTCACCTCACCAAAAAGTATGTAAAAAATAAGAATATTAATTAGAAAATCAGAAACAAGTCAGATGTTGTTGAGAACGTGTTGATTTGTGATTATAGCGCCCTCTAGTCAGTCACTGTAATTTGCTGGAAATGTGTTGAGATGCAAAGCTTGTTAGTTTTTTTTCCAATCGCTTTACCTCCTCTGTCAACTCAGAAACCCTGGTATCAAAACAGTAAATACATAGGCCTAATGAGAGGCGCTCAACAGCAAAATGCAACACACCCTTTTCAGTCTGAGCAGGTTCAACCTTACTTTTTCCTGTGTGTATTGCAGTCATATTTTTTTTTTTTTGACAGTTTACATGGTTGCATATTGTAAAGCAAGTAGCAAAAGCCAATTTCCCTCAAACAACTCAACTTCTGCCCAAATGAGTAGATCCCTTCAATCAGCTCTACTGTACTGTAACACAGCTGACAGCAGAATACAAAATACAGCTGTCAGTTTGAACAAGATTCTCCTGTGAGCTGCACCTTCAAACGTCAACTTACAGTAAAGAACTGCATCTAAACTCAGAAAGACTTTGAAGTGAAATTTTACTGTATTGATGGCAAAAACTGAAATACTGTAATTTTTTGTAGGGGCATACTGATTGATTGGTGAATGGTGATTTGTGGAAAGGGTAGTGATGCAGGTGCACTAGTGATGCAGGTCGTTTCTATCAGCTGTGAGCAGATGTTTTGCTTTTGACTACCATAGTGAAGACAATGGAGTCAGGGCCATGGAAATGACACATGTGACAAGTGTTGTGCAAAAGAGCCTGAAAAATGTGTGAATCCAATGAAAAGGCATGAACACATTTGCAACAGAAAACTTCTGCTGTGGTTTGGAGGTGAAGATGACAACAAAGTGGATCCCAGTTGCATTATACTGGAAAAAGCGATTGGGGAAAAAAAAAAGTAATATGGTGGAATTAATAAAATGCTGGAAGACTTGAGAAAAACCGCAGGAGAAAAAAAACAACAACAAACATATGCAATAAACAAAGCAAAACAACAATAAAAAGTGTGACAAGACACAAATGATGTCACTCACTCATCTTGAGTCTTTAATTCTCTCATTTTTATTATTTTATGCACCCAATTTTATCACCTGATCAACAAATGAAACCAGTTTTGTGACGTGCATTCTATTTTTATAAATCTTTGGTTCATTTTAGCTCACTCACTTTGAAACTGATTTCTCCTGCTTACCATCATTTTAAGAATTTTACACGACTGGATTTGTTGAAATTCAGTTGAATCCACATTTTATTGACTGTAGATGTGCATGAAGTTGAAATCAGGCTGAAGCGATAAAACACACAGGACCAAGCAGGCAAGCAGGCTTTAAGAGTTCAAGTATTTGATAACTAAACCAAGAAAGGAGGAAGACAAGGAGCACGAGAAGCACAAAAAGAGCAGACGGATGACACACACAATAAGCCGACAAGGACAAAACCAAACACCAGACGAAATGATTGGCTGAGGGAACAGATCAATCAGGGCTAATTAAAACTCATTACAGGTGTGGGAAGCTGGGCAGGACTAACACGACTGACACCGAGGGCGCAGGAAACACAGCCGAAACACAGGGAAAGCACCGGGAGACACTGAAAGAGACAGCATCCCAACATTATGTTGAAAAACAAGAGTCCAAACACAGGATCATGACCGTACCCCCTACTCATGGGACGTCCTAAACACCGTCAAAGAACAGGAGGGACTAGAGCTGCAGCTTGGGTACGAGGAGCTGGGCCCAGGTGGCCAACGTTAGCTGGTTGTCACGGTAACGTCACGGTACATCTGGCTCCAGGGTCTCATGTCACTGACTGAACCTGTGACAGGGGCGTATCTATTATGGTGGCCACCCGAAAAATAGGCCTTGCCCCCTCAGCTGCTACCCCATTTCGGACAGTCTAATAGAATTTGTTTTTAATTTTTTTTTTTTTTTTTTTTTAAATGTTGACACTGGTTGGAAATTTACAAGACTGAAAATCCACTGTGCGAGTGCAAGTGAATGTGTCATCAAGTCCCGTTCCTCCCGTCTCGATTTCACCGGTGATAGAAAGATGACCACTTGTACAACCAAAATAAGCTCATTTTTACTTTTCAACGCAAATAATCAAACCTGTGTCCAGCTGGTGGGTCTATGGTGTTCTTTCTTTCTTTCCTTCCTTCTTTCTTTCTTTCTTTATATCTGCTGCCCCATAAAATTTGCCATGCCATCCTGAATATTTTTCTGGATGCGCTCCTGACCTCTGGGGGTTATTACGACTGATAACATCCATTCAAAAGTGTTAGAACATTTGAAATAGGTGCACCAAGTTTAAATCTGTTTGAAACAAGGCAAAATAAGGGAGATCAGCCCACAAAGATCCAGAAAATTACACTTCACACGAGAAAATCCTGGTGACAAGTTGAGTAACATTGAAAAGAAGTGATTTTTTTTTTATTTATTTGAAGAAAAAATCAAGATTTGAACACAGAAAATGAAACTAGAGAGATTTTTTTTCCAGTAAGGCCTCCTTAGACAAAATTTCACATGACTGCAAAGTAAAGACACAGCTTGTTCATTTTTGACATTTTCATATTTTAAAGGTGCACTATTTGCTATAGATCTATATTTAAAAATCCACCTTAAAGCCAAAGAGCAGTGATTGTGTGAGTGTTGAAATGGGACTGACACGACTGCAGAGATTAGCATCACGTCCAAACAAACGTGTTGTTGCTGAATTTCAAATATATGTTTCAGATTTTCCTCTTGAAGCGTCCAGCAGCAGAAAAGTTTGTTTCATTTGCATACTCAGAGGTAATTAGTGTTTAATTTCACTTATTTCTGATTTATACCTTTTTATTGTCTCTGTATTTGCCAGCTGCGGTGGTTTGATTTATTAGATTTATACCACTTTGACGCCGCATTCATGTGCTGCCAGATCAGTCAGAAAAATGAACTTCCAATTTGGAAATTAGAATAAACCTAGAAAAACGAAGTCTGTGTCAGTCAACAGTGAGGAAATACACATAAATATTAATATTTTTTCTCAGTTGTCTTGTTAAAATGCAGCCTCTGTAACTGTAGCACCACATGAACAGTAGAAACAGAAACATAATCATACTTTTGAATTTAAATTTGCCACTTGAATGTGCAAAATCTGGCGAAAAAATGAGAATTGAGCTGTTTTATGATTAGCTGCACTGAAATGATGAGACAAATTAGAAAATTAAAATACATCTCCTGAGCTGCACTGACTGAAACATCCATTTTTATTTACTGCTTGTTTTCCAGGAACTCCCGGATGTTGGATTTTCCCAGCAGCAGGTGAACGCACAGTGAGTGTTGCATTCACTGTTTTGTTTTCCTCTTTTCTGTATCCTGTCATCCGTCCTGAAAACACGGATGATCCGCTTCATATGAGATTCAGATGAACAATAAATTATGTTTGTGATGATTTGAATTTGGGACTTTCTGAAAAGCAAAACACGGACACAGGTCGTACGGAGAAAAGCATTTTCCTTTAGTCTTTTATTTATCCTGGGGAGGCTTTTATTGACAGGATATGGGTTATTGACTTAGTGATAGATATTGACATTAGAGAGTGCAGGCTGGACTGTGAATTAGATAATAATATCTGTTTCATTTAAGGGTTCAAACATAAAACAAGAGAAGAAGAGGAATATTTACACCTGGCCAGGGTCTGCAGGTGAGAAAAGCCTCGGACACATTTACAGTCATGTGTTCATTAACGTGCACTGTCCAAAATCAAATACAAATCTGTTGGAAGTAAAACATCAGGTATGGACCGTTAAACATCTTAATGTGACTTGGAGATCAACAGGTGAAGGGAGGGACACAAAAGGAGAGGGGCTCCAGTCACAGCTCTCCAGTATCAACCATAAACCACAAATCAGACAAACATGTTCTGAAACACTTTCAGGTCAGAGTTTGTTTCTGACAAACTGGCAGCTAAACCTGAATAGAAGGATTAGAAAACCACAAACGAAACCCAGGGAGGAGCGGCTCAGTGAAGGTGGAGCTGAAGGTGTGCAGGAGTGTCAGTCCGTCAGAAGAGACTCTGTAGAAGGACAGAGTCCCAGCAGAGCAGTCCAGATACACTGCTACTCTGTGAGATCCACGGGGACGGACAGAGATGTCGGTGAACTCACTGTTGTGTTTGGCAGAGTAGCTGTGATCAGAGCACTCCAGACTCCAGGACTGATTATTGTCTCCAAGCCGAGAGTCATCATCACTTCTTGTGATTCCTCTGTAAGTCACTGCTATATCAACCCTTCCACTCCACTGGACCTCCCAGTAACATCGCCCAGTCAGACCTTCTCTACACAGAACCTGAGGCTCGTCAAATCTGTCTGGATGATCAGGATACAGCAGCTTCTCTCTCACCTTCGTCACCTTCCTGTTGTCCTCAGACAGCTCGAGCTCTCTGTTCACTGTGTTTGGATCCAGTGTGAGATCACAGGCATCTGATGGGGAGAAGACACACAACACACCTCAGAAAGCATCATTCACTCACACTCTCCTGGCTCTTATAAGGTTATTATAGTTTGGCATTTTTCATTAGTTTTTATTTTTAATGTCATTTTACACTTTGTCTTTTCAATTTGAGTTTGGTTTGAATTCATTTTTAAAGAGGATTTGCTTGTTTAGTTTATTGTTTTTAATGCTTATTTTTGGTTGAGTTTGTAAGGCAGATTTCATATCCACCCAAAATACCAGAGAAAAACAGAGAAAAACAAATTCATATCAACAATTAAACAAATGACACCTTTTTTTTCTCCTTTTTCTCCTTCAGTTTTTTCTTACATCTCCCTCTCTTTTTCTCTACCCCTCTGTCCTTGCCTGCCCCCTACCCTCATCATACACCGCCCCTACACAAACACACACACACACACACACACACACACACACACACACACACACACTAAAAGTAAACTACAATTGATTTGCTTTCTTAATTTTTTTTTTTCTTCTTCGTATTTTCTGTGTTGTTTTGTTTGAGTTCCTGTCTGGTTCTTTCTTTCTCTCCACATCTGTACAGTCCTGTCTTCTCCTTTTCTAATGTTTTCTAATGTTGTCACTCTCTGCACTCGACTTGTTCACCTTTCTTTCACTAATAAAGGGGAAAAAAACAGGCTTATGTATGAGGTAAATCGACACGGAGGAAAACTCATTTTTCTCTGTAATTTTAAAGTTGTTTTTTTGTCATTGTAGCTTTGACTGGACACAGCAGAGAGAGACAGGAAAGGCCAGGAGAGAGACGGGCCGCCCTGCAGCGAAGGGCCTGAGGTGGGATTCAAACCCACGACTCAAGGCGGAATTATGCTTCCGCGTTGGAAGAGCGCACGGAGGTTGTGCGAAGCACGCATTTCCTACGCAGCGCGTGTGTGTCCAACATACCTCTGCAAACACACAGAGCAATCCTCCGCCCAACACCCTGTGACGTATGGTCGCTGCTCTTCTGTACGTCTTTGTAATGGCGAGAGGACGAGTCGTATAGGTGCGGGTTCTTGCACACCTCCTCAGCCAGGCGTTCTTCCGCGAGATCCAGCACTCTCCAAAGTTTGCAAACACAACCGAAGAGTCGAGACACAACAGTTTTAAAAACGGCGCTGCCGGCCGGCACAACAACAGGATGTGATGCCGGTTGCAACGAAATGCCGGAAATGATGTACTTCGGCGGACCAATCACAGCTCTTGTGGGGCTGCGTAGGGTCCGCGTAGTTACAATTTTTGGGAGGCGCGCGGCAAGGCTCTGCGGCGGTCGCCCAACCCCCGTAAGCTTCGCACAACCTCCGTACGCTCTTCCTACGCGGAAGCATAATTCAGCCTTCAGCCTGGACGAGCTGGAGCTCTGCACCTCGTGAGCTCCCAGGGCGCCCAGGTTTCTGTCCTGTCAGCTGATTTTAGCTGCTTTTGGAAACACACACACACACACACACACACACACACACATATATAGTTTCAGCTCGCTCACATTTTCTCTAAAGCCTTGTTTGGATTTGTACTGTGTGTGTGTGTGTGTGTGTGTGTGTGTGTGTGTGTGTGTGTGCGTGCGTGCGTGCGTGCGTGCGTGCGTGCGTGTGTGTGTGCTTGCTCATACTGTCTCAGTACTCACATGCTCTCATGCTGCCAGATGGAATCCAGTCTTCTACATGTTCCAGCCTGTAGGGATGAACACAAAACCATCATCCTCTTCATCATCATCATCATCATCATCATCATCACCTGCAGGTCAACTTGAGCACATGACCCCAACACACCTGTGGCTGCTCTGATTGGCTGATCTCTCACTGTCTGTCTGTCCAGTCCTGAGGCCACTGAGCACTTTGGACATTTCCCAGGAAATGCTGCCTGCACTGACTCCACCCCTCTAGGTCTGACTCCACCCCTCTAGGACTGACTCCACCCCTCTACTGACCTCAGAGGACTGACTCCACCCCTCTACTGACCTCAGAGGACTGACTCCACCCCTCTACTGACCTCAGAGGACTGACTCCACCCCTCTACTGACCTGAGAGTCTTCAGGCTGCAGTTTGGACTCTCCACCAGAGCAGACAGCAGCTCCACTCCTGAATCCTGCAGCCCGTTCTCACTCAGGTCCAGCTCTGTCAGATGGGGGTTGGACTTCAGAGCCGAGGCCAGAGAAGCACAGCAGCTCCTTGTCAACCTGCAGCTCCTCAGTCTGAATGAAGAATAAAAAATAAACTCTAAGACCAGAAGAGTGCAGATGTGTGTCAGGCCTCGCTCACAGAGCTGCGTCTGATTGGCTGCTTGTCTCTGAAGAGCAGCAGCCTGACAGCTGGAGCTCAGACTAGGAGTGGGAACGTGGACAAAAAATTCGAAAGCGCCGTATAATTGCGTGTACATGTGTCTTCAGAGTTAGTGGATCTTGACTGCTTTACAACCACTAGAGGGCGCTGTCACCATTCAAATAACACAGTTGCAACCGCAATTAAGTTGTTAATTGTTTCGCTTCGTGGCTTGTCACATTTTGTGGATATGAAATCCTTCATGCTAGCTGCTGTTGTCGTCCTCCACTCGCTCTGAGGCCGTTCTCTGTCCTCAGGCTGCTCAGGTGTTTCCACTGCAGCTGGTTTACCACTGAGCCTGAGCTGCTACCCTTAAAAACTAAAGAGGCTTTCACATAGCCCGCGGTTTGGGCCGCGCTCTGTGCTGGGTTAGGGTTAGGGTTAGTGAAGTTAAACATTTTCAGCTCGGGCACAGCGCACACGGGCGGCTGCGTCAGCCTCGTGCTGCGCTCAGCTCGGCACAGACCGGTGCGCCCTCGAGCCCCACGATCACATACACAATGAATGGCTGTGCCGGCAGAGGTCTGCACCGTGCGCGCGCTCTGTGAAAGCCGCTTCATTCAGCGCGACACACTTGACAGTGTTTCCACTTCTGTTTCTTTGAAACAGCTGCCAAACAGAGCTTCTACTTTTGGTGGATGCCATCGCGCTCGTGACTGAACTTAAAGTCACATGATGAAAAAAACAACGTGGACACGGTTAGTGTTTTTTTCTAAACATTTATGATTGGCGTGTACAAGTCCCACCCCTAGCTCAAACCACTTCCTGTCTTTTAGGAATGGAAAGAGTCTTGTGCTGTATCTTCATGCAAGCATTCGCTCAGCATTTTCCTCCAATCAGGGCGCTGCATAACAGAGTCAACACCGGTCAAACTTCCTGTCAGTCTTTCTGTTTCCATAATTCCAGATTTGAAGCGTCACTCCTCAGTGAACTGGCTCCTTGAGCTCTGAGAGCTTTTTCTACTTCACTACCTAGTTATTATTATGGATTTGCCATGTTTTCTAGCAGCCTGCTCACACTGATACAGGTATTCATTTTGTAAGAAAGTGAAAATACTAAACAATAATAGGCTAATTATTCCTAAATAAATGAATATGTTGTTATTTGAGAGTCTGGTCCTCACAATGTCTGCCTAAAAAAACTCTGGCCTTTGGACAAATGGAGTTGATGAGCCCTGATGTGTTTGATTTTCTTCCTCACATCACAGCAGAGATCTGGAACAACGGCTCACCAGCTCTTTTTGACAGAAGTCATGTGGCTCCTGACAGAAACTGAGTTTCAAACACACAAAAACACTCCAATCTAAATTAAGAGCAAGGTCTCTCTCTCTCTCTCTCTCTCTCTCTCTCTCTCTCTCTCTCTCTCTCTCTCTCTCTCTCTCTCTCTCTCTCTCTCTCTCGTTAGTTACTTGTCAAACCTCACAAAGCACACATGCATCCATGATACAGAACCTGACCAACCATCCTCACAAAAACTAAAATAACCAGCAGCCCCGACTTTAAAAAAGCACAACATATACTTCACAGCAATATCAGCCTTATAGACATTTAGTGCTACTATATGATTCAAACAATATCCGTATATTTATGTCATCATTAAAAAGTGCAGTCTGACCTGAGAGTCTTCAGTCTGCAGTTTGGACTCTCCAGTCCAGCAGACAGCAGCTTCACTCCTGAATCCTGCAGCTGGTTCTCACTCAGGTCCAGCTCTGTCAGATGGGGGCTGGACTTCAGAGCCGAGGCCAGAGAAGCACAGCAGCTCTCTGACAACCTGCAGCCACTCAGTCTGAATAAAGAATAAAATATGGAGCTATAATTTCCAGATCACAAGATGTTCCAGATCAGAGTGAATAAATATCAACTGAGAGGGATTTGTATGTTCAAAAAAACAAAGGCAAGAAGAAACAAAGAAAAAAAGAAAAAATAAAGAAAAAATAAAACAAAGATGTATAACAGTAGAAGGTGTAGATTTATGAAATAATTTAGAAATGGAAATTAATTTATGTAATGCACTTAATAGATTTAAAATGCTATTTAAAAATAATATTATTAGTAAATATAAAATAAAATTATGAACACTAGTGTATTTATGAACTGCCTTGGGACCCTTTGAATGTATAATATACACATATTTTGTGTCTTTCATTTACTTTATTTTATTATTTAAGTGAGGTGACAAAAGCTTAGTAATGTAAGAAGGAGAGGCAAAATAAGCTAAGGCTTCAGCCTATACCTTGTCAGCCACTGTATATTTGTATATACACTCCTGATGAAAATCTTAAGACCAGTTGAGAAATTGCAAGAATTTACATTTTGCACTGTTGGATCTTTAGAAGGTTCTAAGCAGAGCTTCAAAATGCAAAACGAAGAAATGGGAGTGAGACAAAAAAAAAACTGAGTAAGCAATTTATTGCAAACAACCATTAAACTGAAATAGGCTGTTCATCAGCTGATCAAAAGTTTATGACCACAGCCTTTAAAAGCCCAAATCTTCGCAAAAATGTGGATTCAGTGTCATTTTCTGTCAGGTATCCACACTGTCATGACCTCCTGATGGCAAAGGCAAAAAAGCTTTCTCTCCTTGAATGCTGTTGGATTGTTGAGCTGCATAAGCAAGGCCTCTCACAGCATGCCAAGATAGTCATTTTAAACTTCTTAAAAGATCCTGATGGTTATGGAACAAAAAAGTGAAGTGGTAGACCCAAAATAATTTCAATTGCCCTAAGCCGGAGGATACAATTGGCTGTCCGTTAAGACACGGGACGATCCTTGGCCCAAATTAAGCTTGTCACTGGTGCCAACTGCAGTCCCATAACCATCAGAGGGCATCTGCGAGAGAAGGGTTTTAAGAACAAAAAACGTCTTCAAAGGCCTCGTCTCCTTCAACAGCACAAAATTGCCCGTTTGGAGTTTGCACGAGAGCACCAAACATGGGACATTGAAAGGTGGAAGAAAGTTTTATTCTCTGATGAGAAAATATTTAACCTTGATGGTCCTGATGGCTTCCAACGTTACTGGCATGACAAGGAGATCCCACCTGAGATGTTTTCTACGGCACAGTGGAGGGGGGGCGCCATCATGATCTGGGGGGCTTTTTCCTTCAATGGAACAATGGAGCTTCAGGTTGTGCAGAGGTGTCAAACGGCAGCTGGCTATGTGGAGATGTTGCAGGGGGCATCCCTCATGACTGAAGGCCATCGTCTGTGTGGTAATGACTGGGTTTTTCAACAGGACAACGCTGCAGTTCACAATGCCCGCCTGACAAAGGACTTCTTCCAGAGAAAGAACATCACTCTTTTCCTGCGTGTTCCCCTGATCTAAATCCAACTGAGAACATTTGGGGTTGCATGGCAAGGGAAGTTTACAGAAATGGACACCAGTTCCAGACAGTGGATGCCCTCTGTGAAGCCATCCTCACCACTTGGAGCAACATTCCCACTAGCCTCCTGGAAACACTAGCATTGAGCCGAAATGAATTTTTGAGGTGATTAACAAGAAAGCTTTTTTGCCTTTGCCATCAGGAGGTCATGCCAGTGTGGATACCTGACAGAAAATGTCACTGAATCCACATTTTTGAGAAGATTTGGGCTTTTAAAGGCAGTGGTCATAAACTTTTGATCAGCTGATGAACAGCCTATTTCAGTTTAATGGTTGTTTGCAATAAATTGCTTACTCAGTTTTTTTTTGTCTCACTCCCATTTCTTCTCTTTGCATTTTGAAGCTCTACTTAGAACCTTCTAAAGATCCAACAGTGCAAAATGTAAATTCTTGCAATTTCTCAACTGGTCTTAAGATTTTCATCAGGAGTGTATCATATTTGTTTTAGTTTTCCAGTACTGAAAGGAAATGAAATATTATTTATTGTTTAAAAATATGTGTATAAGAAATTGTCTATTTATATGTGTACTTGATTTCTGCAAGCTGAAAATGACTGAAATAAAAAATTCACGAATTCACGAAATTTCCAGTGTTTTGGATATTTATCAGTCAGAGATCCATTACATGTTCACACATCATTAAAAAGTGCAGTCTGACCTCAGAGTCTCCAGTCTGCAGTTTGGACTCTCCAGTCCAGCAGACAGCAGCTCCACTCCTGAATCCTGCAGCTGGTTCTCACTCAGGTCCAGCTCTGTCAGATGGGGGATGGACTTCAGAGCTGAGGCCAGAGAAGCACAGCTGCTCCATGACAACCTGCAGTACCTCAATCTGAATAAAGAATAAAATATGGAGCTATAAATTCCAGTGTTTTGGATATTTATCAGTCAGAGATTGTTCAAAATATTCAAAAAGGCAGGGCAAACCATTATTATGACAATTATATTTTTAATAATACCGATAATACTAATTTATATTTATATTACACCTTTATAGCAAAGTTCCAAAGTGCTTTACAAAACCATCAGAGTAAATGAAAAGATAAAGATAACACCTGAAATGAAAAGACTTCAAAATACTAAAAACACAAATAAACAGACAATGACAGCAAGAAATGATAAAAGGTCTAAAATAATCCAAATTCAGTGCTAAATACAGCAGACGTGAAAACAGCCATAGGTACGTCCATAAATAACAAATGAATGGCTCAGTGAAAAGTCCTCAGATGCCTTCAGTCTACCATCTTCTCAGAGTAAAACTGGAGAACAAGAGCTTCTGCATCACATGACACCAGCACCCAGTCTCTGGACCAATCAGAGCCAAAGTTATTAGCATTTCAACAGACTGACCAGGTGATGGCAGTAGAGGTGGGCCCATCAATATATTGATATTACATGGATAGTGTGATATGAGATCAGATATCATGTGGGATTTGGGATATGGTAATATCTTCTGGCATCAGTGTTGTCCTCTCCTGCTTTTAATGGCTGCATTACAGTAAAGGGATGCAGTTTTCTCAACTTATTAGACGCTCCTCGCTGCTCTGTTATTGGCCTCAGCCTGCTCGCTCATCATATCCATATTACTAATGACTGTTCAGCACTAATTTAAACTTTCATGAAAGCACCAACCAGTCATCCTAACAATATCCTCACAATATGGATATCACGGTATTCAGTCAAAAACATGGTGACAGTCGACTGTGTTCATTAACTACCACAATAAATATCAGATTGCCACAGACGAAGGCCATTTGGAGCCCTGCATGTTGAAATAATGTACAATGTCATCACTCAAGTTCATAGTTTTTCATTTCAACACACAAGGATTGTGTGAAAATACAGTTTGACAACAATTTGAGATGTAAGCCTGTAAAACTCCTGTTCAACTAACAGAATATTACATGTTCACACATCATTAAAAAGTGCAGTCTGACCTGAGAGTCTTCAGTCTGCAGTTTGGACTCTCCAGTCCAGCAGACAGCAGCTCCACTCCTGAATCCTGCAGCTGGTTCTCACTCAGGTCCAGCTCTGTCAGATGGGGGTTGGACTTCAGAGTCGAGGCCAGAGAAGCACAGCTGCTCTCTGACAATCTGCAGTCACTCAGTCTGAATAAAGAATAAAATATGGAGAAATAATTTCCAGTGTTTTGGATATTCATCAGTCAGAGACTGTTCAAAATATTCAAAAAAGCAGGACAAACCATTATTATAACAATTATATTAATAATAATACTGATAATACTAATTCATGTTTATATTACACCTTTAGAACAAAGTTCCAAAGTGCTTTACAAAACCATCAGAGTAAATGAAAAGATAAAGATAACACCTGAAATGAAAAGACTTCAAAATATTAAAAACACAAATAAACAGACAATGAAAGCAAGAAACGATCAAAGGTCCAAAATAATTCAAATTCAGTGCTAAATACTGAAGACGTGAAAACAGCCATAGGTACGTCCATAAATAACAAATGAATGGCTCAGTGAAAAGTCCTCAGATGCCTTCAGTCTACCATCTTCTCAGAGTAAAACTGGAGAACAAGAGCTTCTGCATCACATGACACCAGCACCCAGTCTCTTGACCAATCAGGGCCAAAGTTATTAGCATTTCAAAAGACTGACCAAGTGATGGCAGTAGAGGTGGGCCCATCAATATATTGATATAATATGGATTGTGTGATATGAGATCAGATATCATGTGGGATTTGGGATATGGTAATATCTTCTGGCATCAGTGTTGTCCTCTCCTGCTTTTAAAGGCTGCATTACAGTAAAGGGATGCAGTTTTCTCAACTTATTAGACGCTCCTCGCTGCTCTGTTATTGGCCTCAGCCTGCTCGCTCATCATATCCATATCACTAATGACTCTTTATCACTAATTTACACTTTCATCAAAGCACCAACCAGTCATCCGAATAATATCCTCACAATATCGATATCACGGTATTCAGTCAAAAACACGGTGACAGTTGACTGTGTTCATTAATTACTACAATAAATATCAGATTCCCACAGACGGAGCCCATTTGGACCCCTGCATGTTGAAATTATGTACAATATCATCACTCAAGTTCACAGTTTTTTATTTCAACACACAAGGATTGTGTGAAAATACAGTTTGACAACAATTTGAGATGTAAGCCTATAAAACTCCTGTTCAGCTAACAGAATATTACATGTTCACACATCATTAAAAAGTGCAGTCTGACCTGAGAGTCTCCAGTCTGCAGTTTGGACTCTTCAGTCCAGCAGACAGCAGCTTCACTCCTGAATCCTGCAGCTGGTTCTCACTCAGGTCCAGCTCTGTCAGATGGGGGTTGGATTTCAGAGCCGAGGCCAGAGAAGCACAGCTGCTCTCTGTCAACCTGCAGCCACTCAATCTGAATAAAGAATAAAATATGGAGCTATAAATTCCAGTGTTTTGGATATTTATCGGTCAGAGACTGTTCAAAATATTCAAAAAGGCAGGGCAAACCATTATTATGACAATTATATTAATAATAATACTGATAATACTAATTTATATTTATATTGCACCTTTATAGCAAAGTTCCAAAGTGCTTTACAAAACCATCAGAGTAAATGAAAAGATAAAGATAACACCTGAAATGAAAAGACTTCAAAAAAAAAAAAAATTAAAAACACAAATAAACAGACAATGAAAGCAAGAAATGATAAAAGGTCAAAAATAATTCAAATTCAGTATCTTATGGCATCAGTGTGATCCTCTCCTGCTTTTAAAGGCTGCATTACAGTAAAGGGATGCAGTTTTCTCAACTTATTAGACGCTCCTCGCTGCTCTGTTATTGGCCTCAGCCTGCTCGCTCATCATATCCATATTACTAATACCATCATGTTGCCTCCATTTTACCCTGGACGGCCTGAAGTATATTTTTTCTGACAGAATCAATCCTTTATCCTGAATATTTAGGGAACTACATATCTTTATTGTATTTCTGACGGTGTCAGGTATGGAAGCAGCTCTACACTGTTTGTATAATGTTGATTTCACATCAGGACTAACCGAGCCTTCCTGCAGTTCCTCACAGCTGGGATCAGCCTCAGTCGTCCATCATCTGTTGTGTTGTACACCTTCAGATCCAACTCATCTAGAACCTCCTCTGACATCTGCAGCATGTAGGCCAGAGCTGAGCACTGGATCATAGAGAGTTTCTTCTTTGACCTCTTCTCTGACTTGAGGAACTCTTGGATATCCTGATGTACTGAGAGGTCATTCATCTCCATCAAACAGTGGAAGATGTTGATGCTTCTGTCAGGATAGATATCTGCTGCTCGTCTCAGCTTCAGGTTTTTGATGGCTGTCTGGATCTCTTCTGGTCTGCTCTCTGTCTGACCCAGCAGGCCTCCTAAGAGCCTCTGGCTGGACTCCAGTGAGAGGCCATGAAGGAAACGGACAAAGAGGTCCAGGTGACCATTTTTGCTCTGCAGGGCTTCAGACATGACTCTCTTCAGGAGGATATCCAATGATGGCTCATTGTCAACTCCTTTATTCTTGCCTGTTCTCATGACTTTGGCCAGTACCTCTGTGTTCCTGTTGGTGTAGCAGTGGAAGATGTAGACTGCAGCGAGAAACTCCTGAATGCTCAGATGAACAAAGCAGTAGACTTTTCTCTGGAAGAGCACACACTCGGTTTTGAAGATCTCTGTACACACTCCTGAGTACACCGAGGCCTCTCTGACATCAAGACCACACTCCTCCAGGTCTTCTTGGTAGAACATCAGGTTGCCTTTCTCCAGATGTTCAAACGCCAGCCTGCCCAGCTTCAGAAGAACTTCCCTGTCAGTCTCCATCAGCTCCTGCTGGCTCCTGTCATGTCTCTCATTGTACTTGTGCTTCTTCCTCTGTGTCTGAACCAGCAGGAAGTGTGAGTACATCTCAGTCAGGCTCTTGGGCAGCTCTCCTCTCTGGTCTGTGGTCAACATGTGCTCCAGAACTGTAGCAGTGATCCAGCAGAAGACCGGGATGTGGCACATGATGTGGAGGCTCCTGGACGCCTTGATGTGTGAGATGATTCTGCTGCACAGGTCCTCATCACTGGACCTCCTCCTGAAGTACTCCTCCTTCTGGGGGTCAGAGAACCCTCGGACTTCTGTTACCCTGTCGACACATGTAGGAGGGATCTGATTGGCCGCTGCAGGTCTGGAAGTTATCCATAGGAGAGCCGAGGGAAGCAGATTCCCCTTGATGAGGTTTGTCAACAGCACGTCTACTGATGATGTCTGTGTGACATCAGACACGACCTCATTGTTCTGGAAATCCAATAAAAACCTGCTTTCATCCAGGCCGTCAAAGATGAACACGACTTTACAGACGGTGAGCTGCTCTGCTGTGACCGTCTGTAATGCTGGATGGAAAACACGGAGCAGCTGGAGAAGACTGTAGCGCTCATCTTTGATCAAGTTCAGCTCCCGGAACGAAAGCAGAACCACAAGACTGACATGTTGGTTTTCCAAGCCCTCTGCCCAGTCCAGAGTGAACTTCTGCACTGAGAAGGTTTTTCCAATCCCAGCAACGCCCTGCGTCACAACTACTCTGATGTGTGTGTCTTGGCCAGGTAAGAGTTTAAAGATGTCCTGGCACTTGATTGGAGTGTCATGGAGGGTCTCCATCTTGGATGTTGTCTCCAGCTGCCACACCTCATGTTGGGTATTAACCTCTTCCCTCCGTCCCTCTGTGATGTAGAGCTCAGTGTAGATCCTGTTGAGGGGGGTTCCAGTTCCTACTGCAGCAGTTCCTTCTGTCACAAATTCACATCTCCTCCTCAGACTGATCTTATGCTCGTCTAAAACCTCCTGCAGACCGCCGTCCACTGTGCTGGTTTGACTGGTTGTCTGCAGTCCAGGTCTTGTTCTGGATCTTTTTCCACACTGGGGACAGGCAGGATCTCCTGATGGATCAGACTGGTCCCAGTATGAGGTGATGCACCGTCTGCAGAACCAGTGTCCACAGCTGGTGGAGACTGGATCCCTCAGGAGCTCCTGACACAAAGCACAGCAGGACAGCTGCTCCTCCACATCACCTCGACTCCTCTTCCTGTCCCTGTGGAGATGAAAGCAGTTTGTTTATGTTTAGACATCACGTTTTAACTGAAATCTTAAAATCTTTTATAAAATGTCATAAGTGGTCTCTTCTGTCACTTTCTGTGACTACATTTACATGGACTGCAATATTCTAATATTAATGTAATTAAGATAGTATTTACAAGACTAAATGTCCATGTAAGCAGCATGACATCCACTTTGAGCATTTGCAGCAGATTATGACAAATACAGCAATCCAAGAGCTTGACAGCTCATATTTTTGACAGCTCAGATTTTTTTTATTGTGAATCCGTAAAAAAAAAAGTTGACCAACAACAAAAGCAAAAAATCTCCACAATACAGTGTGAGGAGGAAACTCACTGCAACAAGCTTTCAACAAGCAAAAGAGGACGACGCCCCCTTGACTTTGAGATTAGTCACCATTGTTACGACTCCAGTGAAGACCCCATAACAAATGTCTGAATCCCCTCCACATCCAGGTGGGTTTTCATGCTGGGTTCCAGTGCTCCTGTCTGGTTCCAGGACCAGAAGTCAGGTATTACAACACTCAGGCCAGGACAATATGCTTATCTCCTGATCCATAGTATTGGATCAAGAGATAAGACACCTGACACCTGGGAGCCGATCAATACATATTTTGATTCTTAAGTATCCTCTTATCCTCATTGTGTAAACATGTCAGAAACTGGCCCTCACTGTCAGTCCAGCTGGAGAAGCAGAGCTCCTCTGAACGGCCTCACTCTCTAGTTTGTGTCTGTAAAGTTTCATGAGGCTGTGATTCTCCTAGAGGTCACTAGAGGTCATTTTATACAGTGAAATGGCTGCTATGGGGGCGAACATCATCACACATGAATCAAATGTGGCTCACTGAATCCACAAGAGTCTCAGCTTTCCAGTCAAAGCCAACTGATGCAGCTCCAAGACTGTTTAGGCCCCAGTCTGCACAAACACACCATTTTACAACAGGCCACAAGAACACATGTGGACTGCAGGGTTTGTGGCCCAAACTGCATGGGATTAGCAGAAGGTGGGCATGTCTGCAAAGGGAGAGCCGTGGCTGCCCAGAGAACCCATTTGCATTCACACATCTGGAGGTCAGAGGTGAAAAAAAGCTAAAATTTAGCCAAAGTTAGAAACAATATTTTTTCAGAGTTCTCAGGTTCTGTAAATGCATTGTGAAAATAATACAGCAATGTGTTAAACCTTGTGTTTTTTTTTTACCTTGAACCTTGATGTTGAAATGAAAATGTACTTTTGAATAATGAAGTATTTTTAAAAGAGATTACTTTAACTCAAGTAAAAGATTTGACTGAACAACTTCCACTGGCAGTGCAGTAATATTTGACCAGGAGGATCTACACTGTAACTCAAGTCATGGGCTTCACCACTGCTCACGGTGAAGCACCTCCATGCTGACGTGTGTGTGTGTGTGTGTGTGTGTGTGTGTGTGTGTGTGTGTGGGTGTGTGTGCCTGTGGCCGCTGTGTGTGTGACGTGAGCCATGGTGCATCACATGCACATCAGTCTGAGCAGCACAGGATCAGATTTATCTGTCAGTCAATGTGAATCTCAACTTCAGACACAGGTGTGTGAAGAACTTGTGAGTGCAGGTGCACGTGGAAATGTTCTCAGGTGTTTTGGTGCAAAACATAAAACAGCATTATAGTTTGTGGAAAAAAGCACAGACCAAGATGTGTTTTGGTTGAACAGCTGGATTGCAGAGCAGGGAGCAGTCATTTCTCTCTTTGCAGGCTCTTTCCTTGATATCCTCACTACTTGCTCTGCTATATAATCTCATGTCATCATATTCCATCAGGCTCACAGTCTGACAGCTGTCTTACTTTATGTCTGGAGGTCCAGGTCCATTACTGAAGTATTCAGGTAGATCTTTAGACCAGTCACTCTTCATGGAAAGACAGCTGGACACTGCAGACTCTGCTCTGTGGTAGGAACCTCTGGAAACACAAATGTTTGAAACATGTTATTAGTTCTTGTAAATCGGGGAGGTGGGGTCCAGCTAAAAGTGCGGATGCGGCTCATGATCTGAAGCATCAGTTTTGGTGTCACATCTACTTTCTCCATGCGCCACCAACAGATTTCACAAGAAAACAGTGAACACACACTGCACTCTAACAGCTGTCTTACTTTGTGTCTGAAGGTCCAGGTCCATTACTTAAGTCTGGAGGTTGTCCTTTAGACCAGTCGCTCTTCATGGACAGACAGCTGGACACTGCAGATTCTGCTCTGCCCTCCTCTTCCGCCACACAGTCACTCATCTTCTGATTTAAGTCAGTCTAAGAGGTGCAAACACACACACACACACACACACACACACACACACACACACACACACACACACACACCAAAGGGATGATATATTGGTTAATGTTCTAGTTTTCTAATGGACAACAGGGATTAAATGTATTAAATGGAGTCAGTCACATAAATAATGTGTGTTTCAACATATTTTTGTGTAAATGTCGGTTATTTTGTTGCTATTTTATATTAAGTCTATATTTATAATAATTTTTTGTTATTTTTTTCTTCTTCATTTCAAATATTGTTATTTTGCAAATGTGTGTATTTTTTATTTTATTTTTATTATTTTTTGGTCATTCTTTATATGGATCTCATGAAATTTTTTGTTATTAATGTCTTGCTAATTATTTGCTGTATTTTTTTTTTTTTTTTTTATTTCCTCATTATTTTTTTCCCCCATGTCTCAGAAAGTGATATAGTGAATTTACGTAGGTGATAGAGGGTTAATAATACACACACTGAAACACACACACACTGAGGCCCGAACCTTACAGTGAAATTTTACATTTTAATTTTAATTTGTCATGGCGACCAGTTTCAAGCATGCAGCATTTGGTCTTTGTAAAGGAGCCGGGAGCCGCTGATGATCTGCACAAATAAATGCAGATTCACAAATAATGTCTGAAGCACAAATTCACTTTAGAAATGCACAAATGAAAGAGTGTGAATGCAGCAAAGCTCATGGACATGTTTCCCTGTTTCTGTTCCTTTCAGTAGTTTTGGTGGCGCACCGTGTTCCCTTCATGTCTTTTTCTTGTTGTTGTTTTCAGAGAACAGAGCCTCAGCAGAAAAACACAAACTCCTTTCCATCAACTCTTCAAAGCAGATGGTGCTTTCTTGTTAAGGAGCCACAGGTTTGGCCCTTATTCTCTTTTCTGTGTTGAGGGACCAGAGGCCTGTTCTCACCCTGACAAACAGGAAACACTTTGCTTTCTGTTCAGGCTGAAAAAAGAAAAAGCCACAGGCCTGTTCAGGGCCCCGGGAACACAGGGAGCACTGCTCACTTTACAAACTATTAATAGATTTACATTTTTTCTTGATTAATTTATTCATTTGTTCATTTTCCAGTGGCGGGGTTCATACATACAGATCAGTCTGTATTTCCTGTGGAATAAATGGAATTAAACGGCTTTAAAAACGTGCTGTCTGACGTATAGAACTGGCTAACATTTCTTTTTACCGCTTGATGATTTTTTTTTTTTCATCGCCACAAAGAAAATGATCACTGCTTTACTTTTATAAATTTATTTCTAACAGATGAACTCAACAGTGAAAAATGCAGCTTGGAAATGGCTTCGGACAAAAGTAGCGACTCACAGCAGAAGAGGAAGTTGGTCTCATGATGTCGAGTTTTTCTTTCTTTCATCTTGGACTTGAATGCAGAGATCAAACAGAAATCCTCCCCTGACGTCCGAACGTGTGCAGCTCTTCTAGATCATGACAGTGTGACACAAGTCCAACATTAATGATGATGATGAGAAGGGTGGCCATACGTCCGGATTTAGGCCGGACAGTCCGGAATTTAAATGTCTTGTCCGGCGTCCGGCGCAGCCTCAATCCGGAGGCTTATTTGTCCTCCTTTTTGGAGTTACACTTGAACGCAACGCTGCATATCGTCCAATGGTGTAAGACAGGCCCGGACTGTACATCGGGAGAACCGGGAGATTTCCCGAAGCGCCGGCCTGTCACTGGCCCGGTGGCCTGCCCGTCTTTTTTTTTTTTTTTTTTTTTTTAAACAGGTCGCCGGCCTGGCCAATCAGCTGTCGGTCCGGTCCGGCTGGCCTCGCCAGTCTGATCTTTTTTTTCTTTTTCTTTTTCTTTTTCTTTCTTTCTTTTTTTTTTTTTTTAAGTCAGAGAGACAGGCCAGGCCAATCAGAGGCCAGCAACCTGTGAAGAACTCAAGACATGATTGGTTTGTTTTGACTAACACCCGCTCCAACAGTCCGAGTCCGTTGTAAAGAGGCAGCATGTTGAGGAGGGCATGTTGCGACTTGTGTGTGTGTGTGTGTGTGTGTGTGTGTGTGTGTGTGTGTGTGTGTGTGTGTGTGTGTGTGTGTGTTTGACTGTGGAGGAGAGGAGAGGAGAGGAGAGGAGAGGAGAGGAGGTGGAAGAAAAAGTTGCGTGATTGAAGTTAATACATAATTCGGTCGGCCCGAATTGCGGTCCTGTAGTGCACCCGACTCGACCCGCACTTTATCCAACGCCCACCACCACCACCTCCCCCACCCCCCCGATAGCGGCTCGTCCAAACCTTGCGCCACACTTTCACTTTCACTTGTGCTGCGTTCCCGTCCTCATCGGAGTCATGGGAGAATTCAGCAGCTTCTTCTTTGCGAAGGGGCATTAACGCCACCTGATCCGGGCTGTGGGTTAGGCTCCTATATCCCATCCTATATTCCAACTAATCTAGTTGATCCTAAGTAAATAAAATTAAATAAATGAAATAAAGGTTAAAAAAAAAAAATGGTTTGGTGGGTGGGGGTGGGGTTACCATCTCCACTGTGTACACACCCAGATGGTCTGTTGTCCTCCTATTTACAGACACCCCCCTGTCACCAAACCCTGTCACCCCAGTCTCCATGTCCTTTGATCCATCCGTGAAGAATATAGGAAAATCCTTAAAGAAAATCTGAGTAAGACCCTTAAAGGCCATCACCGCATTCACTCCTCTTCCAGCCTTTCTCTCCTCCAGCAGCCGCCAATCCACAGCTGGCCACACTAAATGACCTAAATGGCCCACTTCAAATTTTTAGAGCCTGGGCCTGAAGTATAAAAACAATAAAAACAAACAAAAGCCAGGGTCCGGATAATATCTGTGGCCGCCTGCTTAAATCATGCTCCAAAGAACTGGGCCCTATATTTCAGTACATATTTAATAGGTCCCTGCAAACACAGCAAGTCCCCAAATGTTGGAAGGATGCCATAGTAGTTCAAGTCCCCAAAACCAACTGCCCTAAGGTGCTTAATGATTTCAGACCTATCGCTCTGACATCTGTTGTAATGAAAACCTTTGAAAAACTTGTGAGAGCTGAAATTATGAGGAGGACAGAGTCTGATATTGATCCCTTGCAATTTGCCTACAGGCCACACAGAGGAGTTGAGGATGCCACTGTCACTCTTACAAATATGATCCTGAAACATGTAGAGGGGAAAGGCACACATGTTCGGCTTTTATTTATTGATTTTACATCTGCCTTTAATACAATTCAAGCCCATGTCCAGATAGGCTCATGGAACATTTTAACATAAGTAATAACCTTGTGGGCTGGATCCTAAATTTCCTAACTAACAGGACACAGAGAGTACGAGTCAATGGCACTTTATCTGACCAGAACTGCACCTCCACGGAGCCCGTGGAGGTGCAGGTATCTCTATGACAGGTATCTCTTTTAAATTAAATTTGCTTTTTAAAAAAATGCAGCAGCAACAAAAACAAAATGCTGTTGTTTTCTAACCAGCACAATGAAACAAATCTCAAATCTAAGGAAATTTGTTGTTTGACTTCTTGTAAAAAGTACGCCATCAAACTTTTTAAAGCTGCATTGATTTGACAAGCAATTATAAATATGTCATTTCATAAAGAAAGATTAAAAGAAAAAGGAATAAGACCTAAATTAAATGAACTAAGTGAACAAACATCTGTCTTTTCATAAACTCACTGGCAGATGTTTTATTTCAGCTGGGGGTGTGTCACTCCAATTTAACATCAGCTCGGATTAATGTGGCTAAGCAGCAAAAGTAACAACAGTAAGCAGTCACATTAAGGCTGAACAGAGTTATATAATTTCAATCCCACCTTTTAGGGGCTTTTGCTAATCACCTTTTCAGGTTATTATCAATTTAACTCTGAAATAAAGACCACAGTTTTCACAGATGTGTTGATTCATTAAATGTTCATTTCAATGTAGGGGAGACTGGGGTAAGATGAGCCATTTTTCATATTTAGGATCACTACATCAAGGCAATCATATTTTTGTTGCTAACTAATATATCTGCATATATTTCAGGATGTTGTGCATCTCTTCAAACAAACAGAATAAGTGTAAACATAACTGTTTCCATAATATAGCCTGTCCAAAAAAAGTGGTCTTGTGGCACAACTTACCCCGTGTATGGGGTAAGTTGAGCATAAGAGCGGGGTAAGTTGAGCCATATCCCTACTCCCCCTCCACCTTCCTCCCCACCTCCATCCCACCCCTCCCTCACAGTCACTTCTTCACATTCATGTGTATTTTTATTTATTAAACACAATCCAACAGGTACAGTAAACAGCTGTTTTAACATGCCTTAAAGTGCGCTTGGGAAGAGAACATTAACAGCTGTGTTTTTGGAAAGAAAACACTAGAACACTAGTTTCTTGGTGTCCTTGCTGACAGTAAGGTCAGTTATGAACATATGAACGTAACATATTTGTGGTGGTCACCATTGGCCACCACATAGCTCCGCCCCTGGCTTTCACTCAATATTCCACCTGTCGAGGCTGCAGGGAAACACAAATTGCTCAGACCTCCTTGCTGTACCACCAACTCTGTGAGGTCTGGGGAGTTTTAGAGATTTAATATTTAACCCTCATAAAGGCTTAAGTGGTCAAAACGGCCTGAGCGTCTGCGAGTCTTTTTTCCGGGGTCCTGTGGCGCGCCCATGCCTCGCCCTCGGCTCCGCAGCAGCAGTTGTGGCCTCCAGCACTCCCCCATGCCCCCGGACCCCCCCGCCTTGGCCCCGAACGCACCGCAGAACACAGGAGCCGGTGGTTCAACTTACCCCTACCGGCTCAACTTACCCCTGGCCAAATGGCTCAACTTACCCCAGAGCTACCATTTTGACTTTTTTAGTCCCCACAGCTAAAATGGTGCACTTTTATGCTAAGTTTATGACCTCATGTTGTAGCTCATAGATACCACAACTGATGTATAAAACAAATTTAAAATGATCTATTTTGGTCTTAACACAATACTCATGAAACTTATGAAAGACTAAATTCACTTTCAAGAGTAAAAAATGGTTTTTCGGAAATAAATGTCTAACCACTTTACCCATGTGGTTCTTACCTTCACAGACTCCATGAAATGATGCCTTCCTCCTAAATATTTGGTCACATGATCAATATTTTTTACCGTTTCCTAGCAACAGGGGGTGGCTCAACTTACCCTTTGGCTCAACTTACCCCAGTCTCCCCTACAGATGCAAACAAATTGACAAATTAATTAAATCAATGGCCCAGGCAACTCATAAAGAATAAACAAATGAATAACGATTGATAGGCTAATTAATAACTGATAACATTAACACATTAATAACAAGAACAAACTTACAGCCTGCACATCTCCATGGAAAATCTTACAGGTACTGTCTGCAGTGCTGACTCCGCCTCAACGGGTACTGTTCGTGGTGCTGAATCTGCCTCAGGGGGTACTGTCCATGGTGCTGAATCTGCCTCAGCAGGTACTATACTGTCTGTGGTGCTGAATCTGCCTCAGCGGGTACTGTCCGTGGTGCTGAATCTGCCTCAGCAGGTACTATACTGTCTGTGGTGCTGAATCTGCCTCAGCAGGTACTATACTGTCTGTGGTGCTGAATCTGCCTCAGCAGGTACTGTCCGTGGTGCTGAATCTGCCTCAGCAGGTACTATACTGTCCGTGGTGCTGAATCTGCCTCAGCGGGTACTGTCCATGGTGCTGAATCTGCCTCAGCAGGTACTGTCTGTGCATTTCATTCTCTTTATTATCGAAATTAAAGCTCCATAAAATTCACGGAGGATCTCGTTTAGCTCTTTTTTACCTACACCTGAGAAATCAGCTGTTTGCCGGTGTTTTTCAGGTAGTCTTGTAGACATTTGACGGCCCAAGACTTTGACCGGGCCATACTGGCTTCATTTCTTGACCTCTCCAGCTGACCCAGCTCTTCATTCGTCACTCTCGCGTATCTCGGCTTTATCTGTTCTGTCTTGTCTTCCTCGTTCAGCCATTTATCCAAACTTAGGTCGCCAAATAAATCAAAATTAACAACAAATCGGTCCATTATGCAGACTAACAAAGTTGACAGCGGCTTTTGATGCGGGTTTCAGTGAAACTTTCAGTGTTGCCATGGAAACCACACAGACTCGGGCAATAAGATATAGGCGGAGTAATATTTTCACTGATAAGGTATTTTTCATTTGAGCACGGCTAGCCTTGCTGTCATGTTCATTTGAGCACATTCTAAATGTCTGATTGACCAGTCAGATTGCTCGGTCGGATCTACCTGTTGTATTATTTTTTAAAAATCTCACATACCCCCTGGAGTTCCTCCACGTACCCCCAGGGGTACGCGTGCCCCCATTTGAGAAACTGTGCTGTAGGTTATATGCCCACATCAGCATAAGCACTGACATCTTCTGCTAAATACACAACCATATAGGAAATCAAGTTGATCATATAATGATGTCCCTTACTGTATCGACCTCGGGAGCCGTGACATCTATGAAAAACGGTGACACTGCCGTTTGGTTTTTGTCCGTTCTCATGTTTATTCTATGTTGATTCTGGCTGACGTGCGGCAACATGCAGGAAGCTGCATGTTGCCGCACGTCAGCCAGTCCACCATGAGCCACAGAAAACACTCGCTGACACGTTTTGCCATTTGCCTTGTACTCGTTGCCACTAACGCTGTCAGGCCACGGGTTCGCCTCTTCCCATTCACGTTTGTACTTTTGCAAACGTTTTTGCTTTTTGGTGGTGGAGTGTCGGGCGTAGCCGACATCTTTAAAACACGCAGGTGCCCTGGTGCGCGCAGTGCGCAGTGTCGGTGTGTGTAACTACGTGACAGGAGCGGGCAGGCAGACAGTCACAGAGAGAGAGACGCAGCCACGGGAGGTGGAGCTCTATCCGCTGTACCTCGCGTCAGCTCCTCACGACGCGGGTCCTGACACGATTAAATTAGCTGCCTTTAACATTTCTTGTGTTTTATTTTGTTCATTATTCAGTGTTGATGTGTATGTGACAGATGTGTATGGGGTATTTATGAAAATACGGGACAAATTGCGCAACATTTCATTGTCAATTTAAGGACGATTCCGTATTTTATGGGACGGGTGGCAACCTTATGGTGGCAACCCTATTCATGGCCATGAAGAACTTCTGCAACAAGAGAGAAAGCCAGCCAGAGTTTGCCGACATTTTACATGGCGATTTCCCGGGACGCCAAACATAACCACCGCTTCTCCAGCCGTCTTTATCCACTCTGCGTGTTCAGGGGGCGTGTCACTCAAGGTGTCACAAAGGCTGTGTGACACCGGGAAGGCAGCAGCTGCACTTTTCTTTTTTCTCTTATCAAAGTAGTGAGAGCCTGACCGGTCTTGATCAAAAATCCCGAGTCCGCCCAGTCCGAGACCGAGACAAGACCGAGTGAAAATGCCTTCAATTCCGAGATGAGACCGAGACCTTCAAAAAGTGGTCTCGAGACCGGTCTCGAGACACAGACCGATCTCAAGTGCTACAACCAGTAGCGGTTTTAGGCATGGGCGAAGCGGGCAGCCGCCGGGAGCGGCAAGTGTCCTTGTAACTAACCTAAAAGCCCTATTCCTTTCCCTCACCGCCTGCTGACACTTCTCAGGCCACCACGTAACCAACTTTCTCTCCCTCCCTCCCCTACTCTGAGGTAGAGCCCCTTCTGCTGCCTCAATAATCCCTGAGGTGACTCCCTCATTTACTACATCAATCTCCCCCGTAAGGTCAGCCCTCCCCACCTTCTCCTCACTAGTTATCTGAAATACACCCCAATCCGCTTTCCCATACAACCACCGAGCATGACCCCCCCCCCCCCCCCCCCCCCCCCCCCCCCCCCACACACACACACACACACACAGAGTGCTGTGAGCATTAAAATCAGCACACCAAACCACCCTGCGTCTATCCTGTTCCCTTACCTCCAGCAACTGCTCCAACTCCAACCTCCTACAGGGATTACAGTAGTTTATCACCACCATCTCCACTCCCTTATCCCACATCTCCACTACAGTATATTCTAATTCAGCCCCAAGCTCCAGAACCCTATAGGGAACACCATACCTTACAAAAGGAACACACGCACCCCCACCCCTGCCACCATCCTCCCTTTCCCTGCGCACTCCTGTGTATCCATAAAGCACAAACTCCAGATCTGGCTTAAGCCAAGATTCCTGAATACAAATAACATCTGGTTTACTAACCAGTTCCCTCACAAAATGCTTAAACTCCTGGCCGTTTGCAAGTAAGCTTCAAGCATTCCAATGCAAGAGAACCGCCATAAATATATTAAGAGTTCTGTAAGTCCCAGGCAGCCAGGTCCTTCTGGATTTCCTCCCAAGATAGCCCCCCTACTCCAAGTTGACTCACTGCTGACTTGACCACTAGTTGAATCTTAGCCGTTTTTGCCGTGACCCCAAAAGTGCAGTTTATCACAGCAGCTATGAAGGTGACCAGAGCTTTCTTTCCTATATAAATCTTAACAGAGAACTGTTTTTCCACCTCCTGGGCCACCACCTTCTTTGCCTCTTGCACGCTAGTCTCTGTGCTCTGTCCTCTCACCACCTTCACAGCTTCAGTGTAGGAGATCCCCCCAATCTCTCCACCCTCAAGATCTTTCCCCCCTCCAGATTTTCCTGCAGCTCCTCCATTTTCATACACAATGGCACCCCCTGCTATCACTCCCTTGCACCCACCTGATATACGCTCCCCCACTCTCCCTGACTGTATTACCTTAAGCCCCCCAACCTCTTTCATTCCCATAGCTTTCTCAGCCTGCCCCTCATCTGAACAAGACACCAGGAGATTCCCGTCAGAGAGCACCTTGGCAAATTTTATCTCCCCCAGCTGTCTGCCCAAGTCATTAGTCCGCTTCAGTGGATTTAAACCCTTGGTCTTTTTCTACTCATCCTCCCCATAACGTAGGATCACCACCAGCAACCCCTTGCCCTCCCTCATAGCTGGACCCTCCCCTCCTCCCGCACCCACTCCTCCGTCACTTCTCTGTTTCTTATGAGAGTTTCCCTTTCCCACACTATCTTGCTGTTTTGGAACTCCCCTCTTCTGCCCCTTATCTCCTTCCAGCTCCATCTCTTCTTTTTCCCACTCTAGCCCTAGCCCGGATCCTGACCCATTCCTGGACCAGCTGTGGCCAGCCAAGAAATCTCGGTCTAGATTTCCAGCCACTCGATTAAAGCCTCCTCCTCCGCGGAAGGCACTGCGAGAGCCCATTCTCCGCCCGCCACAAGCCATCCGGCTGGAAAGATGGCGGGAGACACCCAGAGAAAACTGCTCCTTTCGGTCCTTTGCGTGAAAATCACAAACTCCACCCAAAAACCTGCTGAGACAGTTCTTCTTCTAGAATTCAGCAGCTCCCACCTGCAAACACGTCTCTTGGGGTAATAACTGATCATAAAATAAACTGGAAGTCTCATATAAAACATGTACAAAGCAAACTGTCAAGAAGCATTTCAGTTCTGAGCAAAGCAAAACACATTCTGGACCACAAATCGCTCCACATTCTCTACTGTTCACTGATTTTACCATATTTACATTACTGTGCAGAGGTTTGGGGCAATACTTACAAATGTACAATACAATCACTATCCATACTGCAGACAAGAGCCATAAGAGTCATTCATAATACCAGTTATAGAGATCACACAAATTCACTGTTCTTAAAATCAAAAACATTAAAACTGACTGACCTGGTTCATTTTCAAACAGCACAAATCATGTACAAAACAATAAACAATCTCCTTCCTGGAAATATTCAAAAATTGTTTTTCAACAGAGATGGGGTTATAATCTCAGGGGGGAGTTCAACTTAAAACATCAGCAAGCATGTACAACTTTAAAAAGTTTTTGTGTTTCTATTTGTGGAGTGAGGTTGTGGAACAGATTGGATGTAGAGCTCAAGCAAAGTCCAAGCATGACCCAGTTTAAAAAGCAGTACAAACACAGGGTTTCCACAAGGTACAGGGAGGAAGAAGGGCTTTAACAATCGGGTGTTTTCATAAATGATTCATGTATTTGTTTATTTACTCTATTTATGTTCTATTTTTTGTAAATATGTATATATGTATATATGTATGTTTGGGTAGACTGATTGTTAATTGAGTAGTGGAGAAGGGGTAGGTTTAAATAAGCTTATGCTTCATCCTACTCCTTTTCGGACATGTTGGATTCATATTATTATTGTTGTTTTGACTATTGTTATTGTTGTTTTGATTATTCTCATGGATTTTGTTTGTTTTTCAGTTTACTTTATTGTGGTACTCGCACATGTTCGAAATAAAGCATTCATTCATTCATTCAAACCAGTTTTGTGACGTGCCTTTTATATAATGTGGGATATGAGGCGGAAGTTTCAGGAAATGCATTGAAGCAACTGAGAAAAACTGGAATGTAAAACCAGATATTACAACTTGTTTACTGCAGGTGCACTGCCACTATCTCTTACTTCTACTAAACTACTGCTTGTACTACTACTATAGCTTCTAGTATTTCATCTGTTACGGTTCAAAATACCACCACCACCGCAACAGTCACACCCACCAAACAGAATGTCCTGTATCTAAAAAGTTGCAAGTTTGATTCCCACAGCCAAACAGAGGACTTGTACACTTTGTTGTTAATCATTTTCCTTAATTGAATAAATTCATTTTCGTGTCATGTCTGGTCTCCACGTTTTGTCCTTCCTTTGAGTCGGGTCAGGACATTTATTTGTCTCTTGTCTGTGTGGAAACGCCTCTCAAACAACATTTAGACGGTCAAGTTTAATGCAAAAGTGTGGCGATGTGCATCATCAGATGTCACCATGCAGCTTGTGGACGGCTGCACTCAAACAGTTCATCAAACATCCAACAAAACTGACAAACGGCAAAACAACACAAACTGCACGTTATATTGACGGGTGCAGCCCTGGTCAGTATTTCAGAGCGCTGCTGCTGCCCTGGAGCAGTTAAATTTTGTTCAAAATATCATGAGAATATTGAGTTGTGAATCAATTTGAATCATGAATTGAGTGAATCTTTTTACACACCAAATGTGAAGACTGTGACACTAAAACTCTTAAAACCGCAAAAATAAACTGCCAGAAAACTTAATAACACATCCTTCTTCAATAATTAATAACATATTAGCAACTGCCAGTTGCTGTAATAGCTTATCACATTGTGTCTACTAACTTACTGCTGCTGCTGCAGTAACAGCCACTTTTCAAAATACCACAACTACCACAACTACTAAAAGTAATGCTGACTTAAGTTTCAAATTTGAATTTTTGCTTTGGTTTTTGATATTACTTGTCCGGCAGATGGCCGTATAGAGGGAGATTCAAAGCGCTGATCCTCTGTTATATGGATCCTCATGATCCAGTCTGACAAAGGTTTGAAAAACTCTATCAAGATTATCCTGATTCGGTGTATGAAAAAACAGGATTTCATTATGCAGACCATTCTGACACAAATTAAAAACTGGACCCAGGTGAACAGCAGCAACTTTTGAGGGGCCACAAATTCACAGAAAAACATAGTGAAGTGTCCGTGTGTCTGACTGTGCAGGCTTGGACTGAGGCTGCAAATATCAGGTGTCATTATCTTCAAATATGGTTTCCCTGAGTGATTTGTTCTGTCCTCTGAAACAATTAGATTAGACACTGATGGGACACTAAAACTCTGAAATTACAACAATAAATCGCAAAAAAAAAAAAAAAATCCACAAAATGAATCTCCCCAAACTAAATAATTAGCTATTAATAACTGTCAGTTAATGTAATAGCATATATTAATAGCAACAACAAAATAACGTGTGTAAGGCAGGTATATTACTTTTTATTCATATAATTACTACGACTATTTCAACTGTTGCCATGACGACTGAAGCTACCATAACAGCTACTTTTCCAAATATCACCATGAGAGCAACTGGTGCCTGTTATACTAACTATGGAGAAGAAGGAGAAGAAGAAGGAGAGCATCCGTCCCATGACAGATAAGTGTTTTCTGACTTTTCCATGGCTTTTGCAGCACTCGGTGACTGTTTTGAATTGAAGCAAAGCATCATTTGAGATCTTGTTGTTGCTGTGTGTCTAAAGAGCCTCTTTAGCTGTAGAACAGAGCGGAGCACAAACGGCATTATGACGTCACAGAGGAGCAGAATTCTGAACGTCCAGCAAAACGTCGGAGAGAGATCAGGGCCTTTATTCACACCCGGCTGTCTCTGCAAAGACACACGCTGACCGTGAGAGCTTTCTGCAAGCGTTTCTGTGCGACACACACACTTTGAACCATGCTTTCGTTGCGTCCTCGGCCTGGTGAGTATCGTGGGTTTGATTTTTCACAAAAAGATCCGTCTATTTGTTTGATTTTTGAGTCTGATGTGTGGATGTTTTGAGGATTGCTACAAGAGTTTTGGTGATTTTATTGAAGTTTTTGTGATTTTATCTTCATGGAATAGACTTATTTTTGGTTTTTTTTGTGTTTAACTTCTATTTTGGACTGAACACTGCGTAGAGTTCACATTTACTGCCACGTTTATCGAGGAGCACAGCAGAAATAAGTCTGGGACTTTACTGTGTTGTCCTTGACAAACAAGACAAGTTTCAGATATTTGAAGTCCTTCTCCACTTAAAGATGTTTTTCTTCAACTCAAAATGGCTTCACATGAACAATATTTGTATAAAATATATTTTTCATGTTTATCTTTTCAAATTTGGCATAATTTTTGTGAATGCCATGGATGATCTTCCTGTGAACAGAGCTCTGGTTACTAGCTGCTCAGCCAGCAGGCAGGCGGGGGGGCAGAGACTATGTCCACACACAGAACTGTGCATTTTTTATTGGGCAAGATCTAGAGCTACATTTAAGCAGTTTTTAAGGTAGTAAGGGATGTTTTTCATGGAAAAAATGTAAAATTAATTATTATTAAAGATCATTTTGAGTGATTATTTTTAGGGGCTTATCAAAGGAGGGGAACTTTAATTATCTGGCTCATATCATCTGATAAAGTTCAGCTGAAGTGCAGAGAGTGACGGTTTGTCTTTTCCTTTTGACGGTGAAACTGAAGCCGACGATGAGCCTGACAACATCTGGGCCATCGGCAGAGACGAGGAAGACGAGGAGAGCAGTGAGGAAGAGGAGGAGAGTTCCCTCCTTGACTTCCCTCTCTTCGTTGACACCTCCTCTGATGAGGAGGAGGACGAGGAGGAGGAGGAAGAGGAGGAGAGTTCCTTCCTTGACTTCCCTCTCTTTGAGGACACCTCCTCTGATGAAGAGGAGGAGGAGGAGGAGGAGGAGTTAGACCAACTCCATATTCCTCCTGGCTGGGACCGCCTGCAGGTGTGTACGTGTGTATGTGTTTAAATGTCTTTTAAATATGAGATATTTATTTATTTTGAACGCTATCAAAGGAAGTTACTTTGTGATAGCAACTTAACATCACGTAACATAATATAATGTAACAGAACTTCTATGTCATCTAGGCGTTCGGTCCTCTCCCTGCCTTGGTCCTTTGGGCTGAGGATGACGAGGACAGATCCAGCATCGACTCTGGATTTGAGAGCCTCGGCTCTGATGAGGAGGAAGAGGATGACGAGGATGATGACGGGCCATTGGACAACTCCAGACCCTCATCTCCTCTGAACCAGGACCTCCTCAGACAGGACCAGGACCAGCCAGCGGCACCTGGCCTTGACCAGCTGTACCAGCAGGCCCAGGAGGTTCTGGACCAGATCCAGGAGGTGGAGGAGTGGCTTCAGCAGCTCCCCGCACCGCAGCTGCCTGCCAATCCTCCACCGCCGCCTGAGGAGCCTCCTCGGGATCTGGAGGGAGGTCAGGTGCAGCTTGAGCATCAGCCTCCTTCAGGACAAAGGTTAATATAGTTTTGCATTTTTCTTTAGTGTTTAATTTGAATTTTAGTTTATTCACACCTGTTTTCATGAATTTGTTAGTTTTTGTTGACAGTAATAACCTTGTTGTGGACCTGCTGTGTCTCCTAGGAGGGCTCTGGAGAGGGGTCCTGATGAAGCAGAGCTCTCTGCTGAGGGACCTCCTCTCAAGAGGAGGATGGAGGATGAGGAGGAGGAGGAGGAGGACGAGTTAGACCAACTCCATATTCCTCCTTGCTGGGACCGCCTGCAGGTGTGTGCGTGTGTGTGTGTTTAAATGTCTTTTAAATATGAGATATTTATTTATTTTTGAATGCTATCAGAGGAAATTTTCTGTTACTTTGTGATAGAAACTTAACATCACGTAACAAAGCATAATGTAACATAACTTCTATGTCATCTAGGCTTTCGGTCCTCTCCCAGCCTTGGTCCTTCTGCCTGAGGAGGAAGAGGATGATGAGGATGATGATGGGCTCCTGGACAACTCCAGACCCTCATCTCCTCTCAACCAGGACCTCCTCAGACAGGACCAGGACCAGCCAGCTGCACCTGGCCTTGACCAGCTGTATCAGCAGGCCCAGGAGGTTCTGGACCAGATCCAGGAGGTGGAGGAGTGGCTTCAGCAGCTGGAGGGAGGTCAGGTGCAGATTGAGCCTCAGCCTCCTTCGAGACCAAGGTTAATAGTTTTGCATTTTTCACCAGTGTTTAATTTTAATTTTAGTTCATTCACACCTAGTTTTCATGAATTTGTTAGTTTTTGTTGATAGTAATAACCTTGTTGTGGACCTGCTGTGTCTCCTAGGAGGGCTCTGGAGAGGGGTCCTGATGAAGCAGAGCTCTCTGCTGAGGGACCTCCTCTCAAGAGGAGGAGGACGGAGGACACTCCTGCTGTGGGACGTCCTATGAAGAGGAGGCATGAAGGCTCCTCTGAGGACGAGGGTCCCTCCACAGGCAGGAGGTGCGAGTCGCCTGTCAAGAGGCCGAGATGGTCGGATGACAGCGACTTGGATTAAATCCATCATCCCACATTAAAGTAAGATTCATTTTGCAACTTATTTTATTTGAAAGATTTTCCCTTAAATTGTTTACTCATTACTACTTTGAATTACTTTGAATTTCTTCATTCTTTCAAGTGCAGAGTGTAACAGTTTGTCTTTTCCTCTTGACACAGAGACAGAGCTGACAACGATCCTGCAATCATTTGGATCTTCAGCACTGATCAAGAATGAAATCCCACAATCACTGGGATCTCTATGGGATGGTGACGATGATCCCACAATCACTGGGATCTCTATGGGATGGTGACGATGATCCCACAATCACTGGGATCTCTATGGGATGGTGACGATGATCCCACAATCACTGGGATCTCCATGGGATGAGGTTGATGATCCTACAGTCACTGGGATCTCCAGCAGGACTGAAGAGGAAGACGAGGGGAGAAGCCAGGAAGAGGAGGGGCGCCCCTTCCTTGACCCGTCTCACCGTGTAGAGACAGGAGGAGGAGGAGAGGGGGGACGATGATGATTCATTGGACAATTCCAGACCTTCATCTCCTCTCAACCAGTATCTCCCAGTACAGAAGCAGAGGCTGAACTGGGAGCAGCTGGGAGCTGGAAGTCGCCTGCTGCTAAGAAGCCGAGGCGGTCGGACGACAGAGACTCAAATTAAATTCATCAAACCAACATAAAATCAAAACAATCTTTGCAAATTTATTTAATGGTTAGATTTTGATTCATTCACTTATTTAACTTTGAGTACAGCATCGAAATTATAAATCATGTCTGGAAAAATTTTTGCTTGGAGATGTTCTTGGAGGGTCTTGTTGATTTTCATTTGTGTAAAATGGCTCTGATTATGGCTGCAACATAATCAAATGCTGACAAATATATTTTGGGCACAACACAAAACAGAATTTGTTTTGAGGATGTGAAATCTTGTGAAAGGTCAGCACTGGGGTTCATGTCATGTGAAAACATTTCAAGTGTCTTCAATAGAGCGATGAAAAGTGAAATCATAAAAACATAATCATCATTACAAGGCTCCTCTTCTGTCTGTGCAGCATACCCAGCAGAAAAGATTTTTTGTTTTGTTTTGTTTTGTTTTTTTTTTTACATTTTTTCTTCAATGTAATGCTCTGTTTATGTCCTCTGGTATATTTTATTGTACACAAAATGATAGAGCGAGGTCCTGCATGAGTTGTTTTGGAGGTCCATCCAGTGAAAATCATGAACTAGGATTAAATCCTCATATTGAACACTCCATGTGGGTTTGGTTACCATAGCAACAGTTAAAAATGTAATATCCAACATGCAGTAAATTGCATTAATGTAATCAGCCTCAAGACACAACAGTCATCAGGCTCCAGGCTGCTGTCCCTGTATTGTGCTGATGGCTCCAGTAGGGGGCGCTCTGTCTCCATCAGCTCCTCCAGCTGATGATGTCTGTCATGTTGAACACAGTTGTGGTGGGAAAACACCATGAACCACCTGTCACCTCACCAAAAAGTATGTAAAAAATAAGAATATTAATTAGAAAATGAGAAACAAGTCAGATGTTGTTGAGAACTTGTTGATTTGTGATTATAGCGCCCTCTAGTCAGTCACTGTAATTTGCTGGAAATGTGTTGAGATGCAAAGCTTGTTAGTTTTTTTTTTTCAATCGCTTTACCTCCTCTGTCAACTCAGAAACCCTGGTATCAAAACAGTAAATACATAGGCCTAATGAGAGGCGCTCAACAGCAAAATGCAACACACCCTTTTCAGTCTGAGCAGGTTCAACCTTACTTTTTCCTGTGTGTATTGCAGTCATATATATATATATATATATATATATTTTTTTTTTTTTTTTTTTTTTTTTTTTTGACAATTTACATGGTTGCATATTGTAAAGCAAGTAGCAAAATCCAATATTTCCCTCAAACAACTCAACTTATGCCCAAATGAGTAGATTCCTTCAATCAGCTCTACTGTACTGTAACACAGCTGACAGCACAATACAAAATACAGCTGTCAGTTTGAACAAGGTTCTCCTGTGAGCTGCACATTCAAACGTCAACTTACAGTAAAGAACTGCATCCAAACTCAGAAAGACTTTGAAGTGAAATTTTACTGTATTGATGGCAAAAACTGAAATACTGTAATGTTTTGTATGTGCATACTGATTGATTGGTGAATGGTGATTTGTGGAAAGGGCAGTGATGCAGGTGCACTAGTGATGCAGGTCGTTTCTATCAGCTGTGAGCAGATGTTTTGCTTTTGACTACCATAGTGAAGACAATGGAGTCAGGGCCATGGAAATGACACATGTGAGAAGTGTGCAAAAGAGCATGAAAAATGTGTGAATCCAATGAAAAGGCATGAACACTTTTGCAACAGAAAGCTTCTGCTGTGGTTTGGAGGTGAAGATGACGACAAAGTGGATCCCAGTTGCATTATACTGGAAAAAGCGATTGGAAAAAAAAAAGTAATATGGTGCAATTAATAAAATGCTGGAAGACTTGAGAAAAACCGCAGGAGAAAAAAACAACAAACATATGCAATAAACAAAGCAAAACAACAATAAAAAAGTGTGACAAGACACAAATGACGTCACTCACTCATCTTGAGTCTTTAATTCTCTCATTTTTATTATTTTATGCACCCAATTTTATCACCTGATCAACAAATGAAACCAGTTTTGTGACGTGCATTTTATATTTTTATAAGTCTTTGGATCATTTCAGCTCACTCACTTTGAAACTGATTTCTCCTGCTTACCATCATTTGAAGAATTTTACGCGACTGGATTTGTTGAAATTCAGTTGAATCCACATTTTACTGACTGTAGATGTGCATGAAGTTGAAATCAGGCTGAAGCGATAAAACACACAGGACCAAGCAGGCAAGCAGGCTTTAAGAGTTCAAGTATTTGATAACTAAACCAAGAAAGGAGGAAGACAAGGAGCACGAGAAACACAAAAAGAGCAGACGGATGACACACACAATACGCCGACAAGGACAAAACCAAACACCAGACGAAATGATTGGCTGAGGGAACAGATCAATCAGGGCTAATTAAAACTCATTACAGGTGTGGGAAGCTGGGCAGGACTAACACGACTGACACCGAGGGCGCAGGAAACACAGCCGAAACACAGGGAAAGCACCGGGAGACACTGAAAGAGACAGCATCCCAACATTATGTTGAAAAACAAGAGTCTAAACACAGGATCGTGACCGTACCCCCTACTCATGGGACGTCCTAAACACCGTCAAAGAACAGGAGGGAGTAGAGCTGCAGCTTGGGTACGAGGAGCTGGGCCCAGGTGGCCAACGTTAGCTGGTAAACGTCACGTTAACGTCACGGTACATCTGGCTCCAGGGTCTCATGTCACCGACTGAACCTGTGACAGAGGCGTATCTATTATGGTGGCCACCCGAAAAATAGGCCTTGCCCCCTCAGCTGCTACCCCATTTCGGACAGTCGAATAGAATTTGTTTTTAATTTTTTTTTTTTTTTTTTTTAAATGTTGACACTGGTTGGAAATTTACAAGACTGAAAATCCACTGTCCGAGTGCAAGTGAATGTGTCATAAAGTCCCGTTCCTCCCGTCTCGATTTCACCGGTGATAGAAAGATGACCACTTGTACAACCAGAATAAGCTCATTTTTACTTTTCAACTCAAATAATCAAACCTGTGTCCAGCTGGTGGGTCTATGGTGTTCTTTTTCTTTCTTTCTTTCTTTCTGTCTTTCTTTCTTTATATCTGCTGCCCCATAAAATTTGCCATGCCATCCTGAATATTTTTCTGGATGCGGTCCAGACCTCTGAGGGTTATTACGACTGATAACATCCATTCAAAAGTGTTAAAACATTTGAAACAGGTGCACCGAGTTCAAATCTGTTTGAAACAAGGCTAAATAAGGGAGATCAGCCCACAAAGATCCAGAAAATTACACTTCACACGAGAAAATCCTGGTGACAAGTTGAGTAACATTGAAAAGAAGTGATTTTTTTACTTATTTGAAGAAAAAATCAAGATTTGAACACAGAAAATGAAACAAGAGAACTTGTCAAGATGGAGATTTTTTTTCCCCAGTAAGGCCTTTTTAGGCAAAATTTCACGACTGCAAAGTAAAGACACAGCTTGTTCATTTTTGACATTTTCATATTTTAAAGGTGCACTATTTGCCATAGATCTATATTTAAAAATCCACCTTAAAGCCAAAGAGCAGTGATTGTGTGTGTTGAAACGGGACTGACACGACTGCAGAGATTAGCATCATGGCCAAACAAACATGTTGTTGCTGAATTTCAAATATATGTTTCAGATTTTCCTCTTGAAACGTCCAGCAGCAGAAAAGTTTGTTTCAGCTGCGTACTCAGAGGTAATTAGTGTTTAATCTCACTTATTTCTGATTTATACCTTTTTATTGTCTCTGTATTTGCCAGCTGCTGTGGTTTGATTTATTAGATTTATACCACTTTGACGCCGCATTCATGTGCTGCCAGATCAGTCAGAAAAATGAACGTCCAATTTGGAAATTAGAATAAACCTAGAAAAACCAAGCATGTGTCAGTCAACAGTGAGGAAATACACATAAATATTAATAATTTTGCTCAGCTGTCTTCTTAAAATGCAGCCTCTGTAGCTATAGAACCACATGAACAGTAGGAACAGAAACGTTATCCTACTTCTGAATTAAAATTTGCCAATTGTATGTGCAAAATCTGGCTAAAAAACAAGAATTTAGCTGTTTTATGATTAGCTGCACTGAAATGATGAGACAAATTAGAAAATTAAAATACATCTCCTGCGCTGACTGAAACATCCATTTTTATTTACTGCTTGTTTTCCAGGAACTCCCGGATGTTGGATTTTCCCAGCAGCAGCTGAACGCACAGTGAGTGTTGCATTCACTGTTTTGTTTTCCTCTTTTCTGTATCCTGTCATCCGTCCTGAAAACACAGATGATCCGCTTCATATGAGATTCAGAGGAACAATAAATTATGTTTGTGATGATTTGAATTTGGGATTTTCTGAAAAGCAAAACACGGACGCAGGTCGTACGGAGAAAAGCATTTTCCTTTAGTCTTTTATTTATCCTGGGGAGGCTTTTATTGACAGGATATGGGTTATTGACTTAGTGATAGATATTGACATTAGAGAGTGCAGGCTGGACTGTGAATTAGATAATAATATCTGTTTCATTTAAGGGTTCAAACATAAAACAAGAGAAGAAGAGGAATATTTACACCTGGCCAGGGGCTGCAGGTGAGAAAAGCCTCTGACACATTTACAGTCATGTGTTCATTAATGTGCACTGTCCAATATGAAATACAAATCTGTAGAAAGTAAAACATCAGGTATAGACCGTTAAACATCTTAATGTGACTTGGAGATCAACAGGTGAAGGGAGGGGCAGAAGAGGAGAGGGGCTCCAGTCACAGCTCTCCAGTATCAACCATAAACCACAAATCAGCCAAACATGTTCTGAAACACTTTCAGGTCAGAGTTTGTTTCTGAGAAACTGGCAGCTCAACCACACTAGAAGGATTAGAAAACCACAAACGAAACGCAGGGTGGAGCGGCTCAGTGAAGGTGGAGCTGAAGGTGTGCAGGAGTGTCAGTCCATCAGAAGAGACTCTGTAGAAGGACAGAGTCCCAGCAGACCAGTCCAGATACACTGCTACTCTGTGAGATCCACTGGGAGGGACAGAGAGTCTGGTGTCCACACGGTTGTGTTTGACAGAGTAGCTGTTAACATCATCAGAGCAGCTCAGACTCCAGGACTGTTCATTGTTTCCAAGCCGAGAGTCAGCACCACTTCTTGTGATTCCTCTGTAAGTCACTGCTATAGAAACGTCTCCACTCCACTGGACCTCCCAGTAACATCGCCCAGTCAGACCTTCTCTACACAGAACCTGAGGGTCCCAGGTAAATCTGTCTGGGTGATCAGGATACGGCTGCCGCTCTCTCTCCTTCGTCGCCTTCCTGTTGTCCTCAGACAGACGGAGGTATCTGTACGCTGTGTTTGGATCCAGTGTGAGATCACAGGCATCTGATGGGGAGAAGACACACAACACACCTCAGAAAGCATCATTCACTCACACTCTCCTGGCTCTCATAAGGTTATTATAGTTTTGCATTTTTCATTAGTTTTTATTTTTAATGTCATTTTACACTTTGTGTTTTCAGTTTGAGTTTGGTTTGAATTCATTTTTAAAGAGGATTTGCTTGTTTAGTTTATTGTTTTTAATGCTTATTTTTTGTTGAGTTTGTAAGGCAGATTTCATATCCACCCAAAATACCAGAGAAAAACAGAGAAAAACAAATACATATCAACAATTAAACAAATGAAACCTTTTTTTTCTCCTTTTTCTCCTTCAGTTTTTTCTTATATTTCCCTCTCTTTTTCTCTACCCCTCTCTGTCCTTGCCTGCCCCCTACCCTCATCATACACCCCCCTTACACACACACACACACACACACACACACACACACACACACACACTAAAAGTAAACTACAATTGATTTGCTTTCTTAATTTTTTTTTTCTTCTTCGTATTTTCTGTGTTGTTTTGTTTGAGTTCCTGTCTGGTTCTTTCTTTCTCTCCACATCTGTACAGTCCTGTCTTCTCCTTTTCTAATGTTTTCTAATGTTGTCACTCTTTGCACTCGACTTGTTCACCTTTCTTTCACTAATAAAGGGGAAAAAAACACGTTTATGTATGAGATGAATCGACACGGAGGAAAACTCATTTTTCTCTGTAATTTTAAAGTTGTTTTTTGTCCTTGTAGCTTTGATTGGACACAGCAGAGAGAGACAGGAAAGGCCGGGAGAGAGACGGGCCGCCCTGCAGCGAAGGGCCTGAGGTGGGATTCAAACCCACGACTCAAGGCTGAATTATGCTTCCGCGTTGGAAGAGCGCACGGAGGTTGTGCGAAGCACGCATTTCCTACGCAGCGCGTGTGTGTCCAACATACCTCTGCAAAACACACAGCAATCCTCCGCCCAACACCCTGTGACGTATGGTCGCTGCTCTTCTGTACGTCTTTGTAATGGCGAGAGGACGAGTCGTATAGGTGCGGGTTCTTGCGCACCTCCTCGGCCAGGCGTTCTTCCGCGAGATCCAGCACTCTCCAAAGTTTGCAAACACAACCGACGAGTCGAGACACAACAGTTTTAAAAACGGCGCTGCCGGTCGGCACAACAACAGGATGTGATGCCGGTTGCAACGAAATGCCGGAAATGATGTACTTCGGCGGACCAATCACAGCTCTTGTGGGGCTGCGTAGGGTCCGCGTAGTTACAATTTTTGGGAGGCGCGCGGCAAGGCTCTGCGGTGGTCGCACAACCCCTGTAAGCTTCGCACAACCTCCGTACGCTCTTCCAACGCGGAAGCATAATTCAGCCTTCAGCCTGGACAAGCTGGAGCTCTGCACCTCGTGAGCTCCCAGGGCGCCCAGGTTTCTGTCCTGTCAGCTGATTTTAGCTGCTTTTGGAAACACACACACACACACACACACACACAGTTTCAGCTAGCTCCCATTTTCTCTAAAGCCTTGTTTGGATTTGTACTGCGTGTGTGTGTGTGTGTGTGTGTGTGTGTGTGTGTGTGTGTGCGTGTGTGTGTGTGTGTGTGTGTGTGTGTGTGTGCTTGCTCATACTGTCTCAGTACTCACATGCTCTCATGCTGCCAGCTGGAATCCAGTCTTTTACATGTTCCAGCCTGTAGGGATGAACACAAAACCATCATCCTCTTCATCATCATCATCATCATCATCATCATCATCTGCAGGTCGACTCGAGCACATGATCCCAACACACCTGTGGCTGCTCTGATTGGCTGATCTCTCTCTGTCTGTCTGTCCAGTCCTGAGGCCACTGAGCACTTTGGACATTTCCCAGGAAATGCTGCCTGCACTGACTCCACCCCTCCACTGACCTCAGAGGACTGACTCCACCCCTCTACTGACCTCAGAGGACTGACTCCACCCCTCTAGGACTGACTCCGCCCCTCTACTGACCTCAGAGGACTGACTCCACCCCTCTAGGACTGACTCCATCCCTCTACTGACCTCAGAGGACTGACTCCACCCCTCTAGGACTGACTCCACCCCTCTACTGACCTCAGAGGACTGACTCCACCCCTCTACTGACCTCAGAGGACTGACTCCACCCCTCTACTGACCTGAGAGTCTTCAGGCTGCAGTTTGGACTCTCCACCAGAGCAGACAGCAGCTCCACTCCTGAATCCTGCAGCTGGTTCTCACTCAGGTCCAGCTCTGTCAGATGGGGGTTGGACTTCAGAGCCGAGGCCAGAGAATCACAGCTGCTCCTTGTCAAGCTGCAGTACTTCAGTCTGAATGAAGAATAAAAAATAAACTCTAAGACCAGAAGAGTGCAGATGTGTGTCAGGCCTCGCTCTCAGAGCTGCGTCTGATTGGCTGCTTGTCTCTGAAGAGCAGCAGCCTGACAGCTGGAGCTCAGACTAGGGGTGGGAACGTGGACAAAAAATTCTAAGGCGCCGTATAATTGTGTGTACACGTGTCTTCAGAGTTGGTGGATCTTGACTGCTTTACAACCACTAGAGGGCGCTGTCACCAATCAAATAACACAGTTGCAACCGCAATTAAGTTGTTAATTGCTTCACTTCGTGGCTTGTCACATTTTGTGGATATGAAATCCTTCATGCTAGCTGCTGTTGTCGTCCTCCACTCGCTCTGACGCCGTTCTCTGTCCTCAGGCTGCTCAGGTGTTTCCACTGCAGCTGGTTTACCATCGAGCCTGAGCTGCTGCCCTTAAAAACTAAAGAGGCTTTCACATAGCACGAGGTTTGGGCCGCGCTCTGCGCTGGGTTAGGGTTAGGGTTAGTTAAGTTAAACATTTTCAGCTCGGGCACAGCGCACACGGGCGGCTGCGTCAGCCTCGTGCTGCGCTCAGCTCGGCACAGACCGGTGCGCCCTCCAGCCCCACGATCACAGACACAATGAATGGCTGCGCCGGCAGAGGTCTGCACCGTGTGCACGCTGTGTGAAAGCCGCTTCATTCAGCGTGACACACTTCTGTTTCTTTGAACAGCTGCCAAACAGAGCTTCTACTTTTGGTGGATGCCATCGCGCTCGTGAGTGAACTTAAAGTCACATAATGAAAAAAAAAACAATGTGGACACGGTTAGTGTTTTTTTCTAAACATTTATGATTGGCGTGTACAAGTCCCACCCCTAGCTCAAACCACTTCCTGTCTTTTAGGAATGGAAAGAGTCTTGTGCTGTATCTTCATTCAAGCATTCGCTCAGCATTTTCCTCCAAACAGGGCGCTGCAGAACAGAGTCAACACCGGTCAAACTTCCTGTCAGTCTTTCTGTTTCCATAATTCCAGATTTGAAGCGTCACTCCTCAGTGAACTGGCTCCTTGCGCTCTGAGAGCTTTTTCTACTTCATTATCTAGTTATTATTATGGATTAGCCATGTTTTCCAGCAGCCTGCTCACACTGATACAGCTATTCATTTTGTAAGAAAGTGAAAATATTAAACAATAATAGGTTAATTATTCCTAAATAAATGAATATGTTGTTATTTGAAAGTCTGGTCCCCACAGTGTCTGCCTAAAAAAACTCTGGCCTTTGGACAAATGGAGTTGATGAGCCCTGATGTGTTTGATTTTCTTCCTCACATCACAGCAGAGATCTGGAACGACGGCTCACCAGCTCTTTTAGACAGAAGTCATGTGGCTCTGACAGAAACAACCAAACACAAAAACACTCTCTCTCTCTCTCTCTCTCTCTCTCTCTCTCTCTCTCTCTCTCGTGCTGAGTGAGGTGTGTGAGTGGGTGTTTGGAGCGGTTCTTTTCCTATATTTTTTTCTGATTTCATTTATCGATTTATGGGCTTAAGTTACACAAATTATTAATCACAGATCACATTGGTTTAGATTTAGGGTCTTTTTTTTTAAATTTTTTTTATTTGGTGCTTTATTTTCCTTTGTTTTCCCCGCACTGGCGTCTTGCCGGCGGCGTGGCTGACGCCATGGCCAGCGGGGATTTCAAATCACTAACCCGCAAAAACGGGGTAAAGATCACGGCCACTTTCCCCTGCAGCGTGGAGGAGATCAGCCTCGCTGTGGGGGAAAAGGTCGGGCACATTGGCATCAAATCGGCCGCTCGGATGAACAGTGCCGTGGTTATTTTCCTGGACCGGGTGGAGAAGGTGAACCGGCTCGTCGAGACAGGAATCACCGTGAAGGACAGCTTTGTACAGGTGCTACCTTTGTCGCAGCCAGCGACAAAGGTAGTCCTGTCAAATGTCCCCCCCTTCATTTCCGATGAGTTTCTGAGCAGAGAGCTGTCCAGACACGGAAAGGTAGTGTCCCCGATCCGCAAGATCCCGTCTGGATGTAAGTCTCAGTTGCTGAAGCACGTTGTGTCTCACAGAAGACAGCTCTATATGATACTGAACAAACGGGATGAGGAGCTTAACCTCCGATTCCTTGTTAAAGTAGATGATTATGAGTACGTGATTTTTGCCACTTCATCGGTGATGAAGTGTTTCGGTTGTGGAGGGGAGGGACACACGGTGAAGTCCTGTCCGGGGAGCGGGGACCCGGCTCCGCCCGGTCCGGGGGAATCTGCGGCCGCTGGAGCGGCGGCTCCCGCGGCTCCACCGGCACCGGTGGGGCGCGGGGCCGCCGCGAGGAGCCCCCCGCGGGGCCGGTCGCCTCATCCGAGCGGCCGATTCCAGCTCCGCGGAGCCCAAAGAAGAAATGTGCCGATGTGTCCGACCTACAGCACGGGGTGAGTAACACAGATGCACCGGGTGTCAGTGTGAATGTGGTGTGTGAGAGGGATGGAAACGGTGTGAATGAGACAGTGCAGGAGGAGGGGGAAGGAGGAAAAATGGATGGTGTGTGTGAACAGAATGGAAGTGGTGTGGGTGAGCAGGGGAAGGAGAGTGGTGTGTGTGAACAGAATGGAAGTGGTGTGGGTGAGCAGGGGAAGGAGAGTGGTGTGTGTGAACAGGAGAATGAGAGTGGTGCATGTGAACAATTGAATGAGAGTGGTGTGTGTGAACAGGAGAATGAGAGTGGTATGCGTGGAGCTGAACAGATGAATGAAAGTGATATGAGTGAGAACAGTGAGCAGGTGAAGGAGAAGGCAGGTGAGGAAGAAAAGCAGGCAGATGGAGAAAAAGAAGGTGAACAGTGTGCAGGAGGCAGTGGAGGAAAAGAGGACAAGGGTAAAAACAGTGGGCTATGGAGTGAGCAGGTGGAGGAGGAAACAGAAATGTTTGTAAAACCAAAAGCAACTAAACGTAGGAGAAAGAGCAGAAACAAAAATGATGCAAAAAACAGCAAAGTGGTGGAGGAGAAACAAAACAGAAAGTATACAGATGACAGTGAGAGTGATGAGTGTGTGTCTGACAGCAGTGACATCCCCAACATGAGCAACAGCCAAGAAAAAAAAATGTACAGTCCTGAAAAAATTAAAAGTTTTTTACAACAAACCAAAAATCAGCATGGAGTGAAAATAGAGGATTACTTTCCAGACATTGGTCTATTTTACCTATCAGCAAAAATAAGCATGAGCAAAAGAGAGGAAGCTGGGTTAACTGAACAAGAGATTTATAGACTGAAAAAACTGGTGCTAAAGGCAAAAAAAAAAAGATTGATGATGGAAAAGGCAACTATGTGGGTTTTATTTAATTATTTGTTTTATCCTGGTTTTTAACATCTTACTCATCATGGATGTTCTTAAACTAGGGGTTTTAAATGTAAATGGTGCAAGAGATGCAAGGAAACGAGCTTTTATCTTTGAAACAGCCTTAACAAAAAAAATAGATGTTCTTTTTTTGCAAGAAACCCACAGTGATTTTAAAAATGAAGTTGAGTGGAGGAAGGAATGGGGAGGAGAGGTGGTTTTAAGCCACCACACTTCCCTTAGTGGAGGAGTAGGTTTTCTTTTCTCCAAAGGTTTTAAACCCAACTCCCTGGAGGTCCAACATTTTATTGATGGCAGGTTGCTATTGACCAGAGCTCAGTTCGGCCATTTTAAAGCTGTTTTTATCAACATCTATGCCCCAACAGCCGGTGCAGAGAGGAAGCAGTTTTTTATTGAAAGTAAATGATGTTTTAAATGGGTGTGCTACGGAGGATTTTTTATTCTTGGGTGGGGATTTTAACTGCACAGAAGATGCGACATTAGACCGCAATCATGCAGAGCCTCATCCAGCCTCTCAGCGCGCCCTGAAGCAGCTGGTCCACACTCATGGCCTGGTGGACGTGTGGAGAAGGATGCACCCAGACTCCAGACAGTATACCTGGTCCCACTTCAGAGAGAGTAGGGTCTCCTCAGCCAGGCTTGATCGTATTTATTGTTTTAAACATCATCTTAATGTTTTTAAAAATTGTAGTATTGTACCAACTGTTTTTACTGATCACTCTTTGATTTTATGTAATGTTTTCATCAGAAATTTTAAACCTAAGAGCGCTTATTGGCATTTTAATTCTGTTTTAGTATATGATAAACATTTTAGAGAGGTTTTAAAATATTTCTGGGGTGTTTTTAGACAGAGGAAGGGTGATTTTAGTAGTCTTAGGCAGTGGTGGGACCACGGTAAGACTCAAATCCAACTCCTGTGTCAGCAGCACACTCTCAATGTCACCAGAGACATCACCAGATCTATGAGGGATCTAGAGACCGACATAGTGGATCTTGAGTCCACAGAAAATCGAGGCTGTATTGAAAGCCTCAAAGGAAAAAAAATGGCTCTAGCCAACCTGTTAAACGTTAAAGTACAGGGCGCACTGGTCAGGTCCCGGTTCCAGACCATCAGGGAGATGGATGCCCCTTCTGGCTTCTTCTTCAGCCTGGAGAAAAAGAATGGACAGAGGAAGGTAATCCACACACTGCTATCTGACACGGGGCAGGAGATCACGGAACCATGCCAGATACGAAAACGAGCTGTGGAGTTCTATAAGGAGCTCTACAAGAGTGAGTATGGGGAAGAGCAGAAGCTCACAGAGGAGTTCTGCCAAGGGCTTCCTCAAGTCTCAGCAGAGACCAACGTACAACTGGCAGCCCCACTCCACATGCAGGAGCTTCAGGCTGCACTGCAGGGCATGCAGGGCCAACGGGCCCCGGGCATTGATGGACTCAATGTGGAGTTCTACAGAGCCTTTTGGGACATCTTAGGACAAGATGTCCTGGATGTATTCAATGAGTGTCTGGCCTCTGGTTCCATGCCAGTGTCCTGCAGGAGAGCAGTGCTCACCCTGCTGCCAAAAAAGGGGAACCTGCAGGACATCAAGAACTGGCGCCCCGTGTCATTGCTCTGTGTGGATTACAAGATTCTGTCCAAGGTCTTGGCCTCCAGGCTGGGGAGGGCTATGGAGGAGGTCATCCACCGGGACCAGACCTACTGTGTGCCCGGCAGGTCAATGGTGGATAATATCCACCTAATTCGGGACGTTGTGGATGTCTCTGGTTCTTTGGGCTTAGATACTGGTCTGATTTCCCTAGACCAGGAAAAGGCTTTTGACCGCGAACACAACTTCCTCTGGAGAGTAATGGAGAAGTTTGGGTTCAGCGCTGGCTTTTATAGCTAAGATCAAGGTGTTGTACAGTGAAATTGAGAGTGTGTTGAAGTTTAATGGAAGTCTGTGTGCACCTTTTAGAGTGCATAGAGGTGTCCGGCAGGGCTGCGCTCTGTCGGGGATGCTCTATGCACTCTCCCTGGAACCTCTCCTCAACAAGATACGCTCCAGCCTACAAGGTTTGTTTTTACCTGGTTTTAGTGGAAACATGGTTTTATCGGCTTACGCAGATGATGTCATTGTTTTTATTAAGAATCAGAGTGATGCAGACCTTTTAACTAACATTGTGAGTGATTTTAGCATAGCATCAGCAGCAAGGGTAAACTGGCAAAAAAGCGAAGCCCTTGCTGTTGGTGAATGGCGTGGCGGTCTCCCAGTTTTTTCCCAAGCCCTAAAATGGAAAAAAGATGGTCTTAAGTACCTCGGTATATACTTGGGAAAGAAAAATGTGGTGGAGAAAAACTGGGAGACCGTCACGGAGAAAATAGAAGGAAGACTCTCCAAATGGAAATGGTTGCTCCCTAAGATGTCAATGAGAGGCAGGGTTCTGGTTTTAAACAACTTGGTAGCATCCCAACTGTGGCACCGACTAACCTGTGTGGACCCCTCCCCCAAATTTATTAGCAAATTTGCAAAGAAAATTGTTGATTTCTTTTGGGATGGTCTACACTGGGTGCCACAGGGGGTGCTGTTTTTAGCCAGAGAGGAGGGGGGACAGGGCCTCATCCACCTGGCCAGCCGAACTGTAACTTTCAGACTGCAATTTATACAAAAGTATTTGAAAGGTCCAGCAGATCTGATGTGGAGGGATGTGGCCAGCTGCATCTTTAGGCGTGCCAACAACTTGAGGCTGGATAAAGCTCTGTTTTTAATGGATCCAAAATTTCTAGTTTTAAATGGGTTACCTCCTTTTTACCAAAGTGTTTTTAAATCATGGAAACTGTTCTCTCACAGAAGGTGTTCCAAAGCTGAATCTCTGCACTGGCTACTGAACGAACCTCTGATCAACGGGGCCAGGCTGGATGTAACCTGCAGCACATCACCTGGTCTGAGGGGGGCGCTGCTCCAGTCAAACGTCATAACCCTGAAACAGCTGGTGGATGCGGTGGGGCCGGCGCTGAGCGACGCCCAGGCCCTGGGCTCTCTACTAGGAATGAGGTCTGTCCGGGTGGCGCAGAAGACCCTAGAACTGTGGACCAAAAGACTGTCTGGGGAGGAAAAAAGGCTCCTCAGGGACGACGCAGAGAGGAAATGTGAGCCCAATGACACAGACACCTTCCCGGAAATTTTCCTGAGCCCAGGGCTGGGGGAACTGACCGGCCCCCTGCTAATGGTCAACGACCCACAAAGAATGACTCTGCACAAAGCAGACAAGAAAACACTCTAGACAAACTGTGTAAAAAGCATCCACAAGGTCGGACTGAGCAACAGATCCTCCACTGTGTGGACACAGAGACTGGGACAAAATGGACTGAAACCACAGTGGAGGGTTTTTTACAAGCAACCCCTGGAAAAACGGACTGGTGACCTCCAGTGGAGAATTTTACACGGTGCTGTTGCCACAAACGCTTTTATCTCTGTTCTTAATCCTGCTGTTTTTAGTAAATGTCCTTTTTGTGATCTCCGTGAGACTGTTTTCCACATGTTCACTGAATGCAACAGGCTCACGGAGATCTTTTTGGTTTTAACATTGGTTTTTAATCTTTTTACGTAGCTTTTACTGAGAAGGTTTTTATCATGGGAGCTGGCTATAACAAACAAACAAAACAAATGGCAGCTCCTAAATTTTATCTCAGGAGAAGCAAAAATGGCAATTTACTTAAGCAGAAGAAACAAGATTGAAAACAGAGAAGGGCAAAACGCAAAAAAGATGTGGCAAGCAAAACTAAAAGCAAGACTCAGACTAGAGTTCAAATTTTATAAACAGATGGGAGATTCGGAAGGTTTAAAAAGCTGTGGTGTTTTAAAGATATACTTTGCTCTGTTGAAGAAGAAAACCTGCACCTTGCACATTTTTTATGAAGTATTTTATTTATCTAAGTGATTTTGCACAGAAGCACTTTATTTGTAAATGAAGACAGTCTTGAAAGTGAAAAAGATGTAAATAAAGTCTTTGTAAAAATCAAAAAAAAAAAAATCTCTCTCTCTCTCATCTCTCTCTCTCTCTATCTCCCTCTCTCTCTCTCTCTCTCTCTCTCTCTCTCTCTCCTCTCTCTCTCTCTCTCCTCTCTCTCTCTCTCCCTCTCCTCTCTCTCTCTCTCCTCTCCTCTCCTCTCTCTCTCTCCTCTCTCTCTCTCTCTCTCACACACACACAAAGCACGCAGCATCCATGATACGAACCTGACCAAACTCCTCACAAAACTAAAATAACCGCAGCCCCGACTTAAAAAAAGCACAACATATACTTCACAGCAATATCAGCCTTATAGACATTTAGTGCTACTATATGATTCAAACAATATCCATATATTTCTGTCATCATTAAAAAGTGCAGTCTGACCTGAGAGTCTTCAGTCTGCAGTTTGGACTCTCCAGTCCAGCAGACAGCGCTCCACTCCTGAATCCTGCAGCTGGTTCTCACTCAGGTCCAGCTCTGTCAGATGGGGGCTGGACTTCAGAGCCGAGGCCAGAGAAGCACAGCTGCTCTCTGACAACCTGCAGCCACTCAGTCTGAATAGAAGAAAATATGGAGCTATAATTCCAGATCACAAGATGTTCCAGATCAGAGTGAATAAATATCAACTGAGAGGGATTTGTATGTTCAAAAAAACAAAGGCAAGAACAAATGTAAAACAAAGATGTATAACAGTAGAAGGTGTAAATATATGGAATAATTTAGAAATGGAAATGAAATTATGTAATGCACTTTAGATTTAAAATGCTATTTAAAAATAATATTATTAGTAAATATAAAACAAATTAAGAACACTAGTGTATTTATGAACTGCCTTGGAACCCTTTGAAGTATAATATTTATTTAAGTGAGGTGACAAAAGCTTAGTAATGTAAGAAGGAGAGGCAAAATAAGCTAAGGCTTCAGCCTATACCTTTTCAGTCAGTGTATGTTTGTATAAATCATTATTTTTTTTGGTTTTTCAGTACTAAAAGGAAATGAAATACTATTTATGTTTAAAATATGTGTATAAGATATTGTCTATTTATATGTGTATTTGGTTTCTGCATGTTGAAAATGACTGAAAAACAAAATTCACTAATTCACTAAATTTCTGGTGTTTTGGATATTTATATCAAAGATTGGTTCAAAATATTCAAAAGGCAGGACAAACCATTATTATAACAATTATATTAATAAGAATACTGATAATACTAATTCATATTATATTACACCTTATAGCAAAGTTCAAAGTGCTTAACAAAACCATCAGAGTAAATGAAAAGATAAAGAGAACCCTGAAATTAAAGACTCAAAATATTAAAAATACAAATAAACAGACAATGAAAGCAAGAAATGATAAAAGGTCCAAAATAATTCA